>NW_027283828.1:0-102500 GCF_046629955.1 Centroberyx affinis
CCCACCAATCGCTTTCGGCCTCATTCACCCTGATGAAGGCCATGAAGCCGAAAACGTTTAGTGGGATAAATAAAGCACCGAACTAAAAGAAAAGAGAAGAGTGTGACACTTGAGTTTCTGGTAACACTTCACAATAAGGGTCACTGTAGGGTTAGTTAATGCTTAATAAGCATTAACTAACCCTTAATTAACAGTTAACTAATGTGTCTGGTAATCATTTACTAGTGGTGTTCATGTTAACTAAGGTATTCATTTATACATTATTTAATAGTTTTGTAAAGATGACTTAAATAATGTATAAATTAATACCTTAGTTAACATGAACACCATTAGTAAATTACACATTAGTTAACTGTTAATTAAGCATAGTATGCATTAACTAACCCTTATTAAGCATTAACTAACCCTTAATTAGCGACCCTTATTGTAAAGTGTCACCAAGTCGCTTTATTTATCCCACCAATCGCTTTCGGCTGATGAAGGCCATGAAGCCGAAAACGTTTAGTGGGTTAAATAAAACACCGAACTAAAAGAAAAGAGAAGAGTGTGCCACTTGAGTTTTCTTTACAAGTTCAGGAATTGAGTTTAAAGTCAGACTAAAGTCAGAACCCAGAATTTTGATTTTAAAGTAGGGCAGGTGGGCAATAATTCAATATTATCGTTTATTGTCTTTCAGTGGAATCATATCGTGATGATATGAAGATATTTTAATATCGTGACACATTTCTGCTGTCTGAATTGATGACAAGCAAATTTTACTCTCATAAAATGAGGTATGGTAGGAATATTATTTTAATATTTCTGTTTTGTTTGACATCACACCTAACATTACCATTCGGTTCAATGAGAAGAACATTAATTTGATTATTTTTTAACGTGATTTTGCATACATGAACCATATTGTGATATATATTGATATCGAGAAAAATCCTTATGATTATCATGATTTTGATTTCAACCATATCGCCCAGCCCTTCTTTAAAGTCAGATTTCTGACTTTATTCTTAAAATAAAGTCTAAAATCTGAATTTTTGGTGGCAAAATTTTGTCAAAACGGACGCTTTAGCATTTTGGAATAAGACTTTAGTCGTCTCATCTCCGCTTTGAATAAAAATCTGTGTGGTGCCTCTTCCTCCTGTCACAACACTGCATCTCCTCCTCCTCCTCCTCCCCTTCATCACCTCCTTTAAATAAACTGCACTCACAGCAGAGTCTGGACATTCACAACCCAACACTGTCCTGCCTGTCTGTCTGCCGCTCACACACAGAGAGTTAAATACAAGTAAATAAACATTATTAAATGTTGGAAGACCTGTGGACTTTCCTAGTTTCCTAGCATGGAAAAATGATGTGTGTATAAGTTTATTTTACAGAGGAAGGTGGGGGGGGGGGGGTCGATCTGGAGCACAGTCAGGGTTTGGGTTTATTATCTTTCTCCTAAAACAGCAGACCTACAAGACCTGGACTGTTCCAACGTCACTACAAGGACAGAGAAGTTGAAGACTGAGTGATGTGAAGGAAAAAAGAAATGCAGGAAGGCCGGGTGTCTTCTGAGAGCCGATGAGTCTGGTTTAACACTGATGAACAGCTGAGGCCGAAGTATAAATTCTACTTTTCACTGAGCTAACGCTGGACTGTGGATCCAGCTCCAAGAGGAACTGGTTAGCGGATAAATAAATTAAGAAAAAAAGGGAGAAAAAATCAAGTTTTGCTCTCTTTTCAGCTGTCAAAAGTTGCAAGGAATGGTAAAGTAACCAGCTGGTTGAACTTTAACAATTTTCAATAAATTCAGTAAGGTTTGACAGAGTTTCTGAAAGCTTTGTGCTATAATCTTTAGCATCTATAATTTGGACCATTTTCTTCCCTAAAAATTGTAGGTATTCAGTGTTTCCCAGCAGAGTTTTCCCCCTTTCAGGGTGGAAAAGCCTCTGAAACAGCATTTAGACCAGTGGTTTTCAACGTGGGGTCCGGGGACCACCAGGGGTCCTTGAGGGGGTTCCAGGGGGTCCCCAGCAAATTGATGAATTGCTACACTTCACCATTACTTCATTTACAAGAAGTTAACACAATTAGAGAATGTAGAAGAAATACTGTTTTGATCATAGTTTCACTGATATCCCTCTACCTACAATACAGACAGTCATGGGATTCTGGACAAAATCATATCTAGCAATAAAAATATTCTCAGATTTGGGTCTGAGAGACAAACATCTCACCAAATGGGGGGTCCGTGGCCCTGATGTGGACTAAATTAAGGGTCCTTAATATGAAAAAGGTTGAGAATCACTGATTTTGACCATCATGGGACACTAAAACTCTCCACTAAGCGTTTAGTGTCAGCAGCTCTTTAAGGCAGAGTGACCCATCACACCTACTCAATGGTAAAGCAATTCTGAGAGATATTACTGCCTTTAAATTAAGAATGCATTTACAAAAAACATCATTTAAAAAAAATAAAACATGAAAAAAACCCAGAAAAATCTAATTTTTCTGCAGGTTTTCCAGACTGTTTCTCTGCATCTGTGTTCAGGAGGAACCTCCATCATATCAGAGGTGGAGACACTGACTGATATCTGATATTTAATAAAACACCAATATCACCAAACCTACATATCTGTCTAACCCTAATACTAAACTGCAGGATAAAAGCATGAAGAGGATTCCTATCGACATGACAGACAGGAACACTTGTGACACTTCAACAGAGAAACAAAACACCTCTGTGCTGCAAGAGTTCAGTTTACGCCGTTTAATAGTTTTTCAGCTTTGTGTTCGGAGGATTCAGACGAACCAGAAGAGAGAAACAGAGCAGCGTCAGGCCTGAAGTCAAGTTCACCTGGTGGGGGGGGGGGGGGGGGGGGGAGGAGGACTGGGACCAGGACAGACTGCATTCAAATGAGCATGCCATGTACACTCATCAACACTTCCAAGCGCACACACACACACACACACACAAAATTCTCCTTCACACACACGAACATGAGCAGACTGTCCAGATACACTGAAGTGAAAGAACATGTAATACTCTTGTGTAGGGAAACAGAGGAGTTTGAAATGAAACAGTGGCAGCGTTGCTCTCAGCAGCCGGTGGAGGAGCGAGGCTGCGTTCAGGAAGCTGCAACTGTTCAGAAACAGACTAGAAACAGACCAGAAACAGACCAGAAACAGACCAGAAACAGACCGGAGACGAAGCCTCTAGAAGTGCGAAGACGAGTCGACTGAGCGCTACGCTTCCCGGCACAAACGCCTCTGTTTCACATTAATGAACTGACAGATTGCTGATGTTTTCCCCAGCGCCTCATTGTGCTCCTCTCACACACATCGTTTTCCAAACATAAAGCACGACTCCAGACATTTTTTGACTCTTAGTTCCTCATCTCTTCCCCATTATGCCGATCGATTCAGACCAAAATCTCATCAGTTGTTTCACTACAGAGCTGCTTCTGTCTGGTTTACCAGGCTGCAGCCAATGGACTCTCCAAAAATCAACCCCAGAAGCAGCCAAAGCTTGTCTTTTTCACCACATTGACTTGTAAATATTCAGTTTATCCAAGACCTGACAACTTCCACTATTCATTTTGCACTACTTTACATGTAGACAGGCAGCCATATTCGACCGGCAAAACAAGTTAGTGCTAAAGCAACGGCCAAGGCATGACTTTAGATCATTTTAGATAATGTGCTTTGGGTGATTTTGGGGTTGTTTTTGGGGAGTCCATTGGCTTATTAGGACTGTATCGGAGAGCCACATGCCCAGGTAAGAAATACATTACGTATAGTGAAGCAATTGATTCGTTTTTTTTTTTGTCAAAATCAATCAGTATGATGGAAAAAAAATGTGTCCAGGTGGAAAAATGGCCGGAGTGACGCTTTAAAAGTTATCCATCTACCACAATCTCAAAGAAAGCAAATGTATGTAACTCTAAGAGCACCTTAGGTTCTTGTTTGACTCAAAATTGGATTATTTATTGTTGAACTTTTACAGTGGCAGCCATTGTAGAAGTCTTCCTTCATGCGTTTATCCTGCAGACAACTCACCCTCTTTTTTTAAACATCACACAGTAGGAAGTACAAATTGGTAAATTCACAGCACAAAATACTTTTCTCTGGACAATTTCTTCTAGTTTCTGACAGCTGAAAAAGAGCAAAAAAACGTGACTTTTCAAATTCCTCTCGGGGGTTGAGTGACAAGCTCAGCAGTAGTTCAGCAAGGGGAAAGTAAAAAGTGGGACTTCTACAATGGATACAGCTGCATACGGACTGCAAGTGGAGACAGAACAGAAAGGCTCTGTCCTGGTCAGGGAGTGAGATTAGTTCTGGTACTGAGGCGACACGGCGCTCCGGAGGCGTTTTTTTGTTTTTGTCCGTGAAGCGAACGGACAACAAAACGAGGGAGAGGAGAAACTGAAAGAATGACAGGAAATAAACAGACAGTGTGTTATCTCTCCTTTAAAAACCTTAAACCCTACAGAGAGACAGAGAGACAGAGAGACAGAGAGAGCGTCCCAAAACTAAACAAAAAAATAAATGATTAAAACAAAATAATATATATATATATAATTAGAATAAGTCAACAGGGGGAGAGTTTGCGGTTTGGCGCAGTCAGTCCAGGCAGTGCTGAGAGAGGGGTGCGTTTGGCGGCCTGATGTTTGTTCTGATTTGGGACTGGATGGGCGGGGTTACAAGGGGGGTTTTTGTGAAACAGCACGCCTCTATGAGACCAGGACGCCCCCCCACACCCCTCCCACTCCCACCCCCCCCTTCCTTGTCATGGAGGTGCAGGGTGGAGAGAGAGAGGGGGGGGAGGGAGTCTTCCTCTTCTCTCTTGTGTCTCCCTCCTCTCTCTCAGTCCAGCTCGATGGGGCTGCTGTCCTCCTGGGCCTCCTCGCCCGCCTCCTCGTCTTCGCCCGAGCCCATCAGGCTGTTCAGCAGGTTACCTAGGGGACGCAACGCCGTGACATCATCAGTCCTTAAATCTCCAAAATCAGATCATTCCTGTCTCCTATTGATTTACATAAGGTCATACATGCATTTATTTTCTCCCGCCTCGACTACTGCAATGCACTTTGTCAATAAGGCTGATTATAATTACCCAACCAACTCGTTATTTACGAATTCATATGCCTTAAAATTTATGGACCTAGTAGACTTTAAAACTCTACAAATAATGTTTAGAGCTAAAGACAGAACACTTCCTGACTGTATCCAAGGGTTGTTTTCAATGAGGGAGAGCAGGTATCCATTCAGGGGAAATTATATGTTTGAAAAAAGAGGGTAAGGACAAATGTAAAAAAATAGATGTGTAACAGTTAAAGGGGTCAAATTATGGAATAGTTGTAATAATGAACTAAAATAATGTAGTAATATGTGTAAGTTTAAGAAGATGTTCAAAAACATTACATTTGAAAGATACAAAAGCTGCGACCAACACTGAGAAATGAATGACAATTATGAACTGTCTTTGTTTTGTTTATCTGTTTCTGTTTTATGATGTTGTGTTTCGTTAGTAAATTTATCTATTTATTTATATATTTATTTTTATAATTTCTTTTTTTGTTTGTTTTGTTTCACAGCTATTTTGGGTAGAGCAAGGATAATGTTTTGTTAAGTATTAAGGGTAGGCACAGTAAGCTTAGGCTTCAGCCTACACCTTTTTTTTTCCGGTCAGACAATATAATGTTAATATAATAATATAATGTTTATTTTGTTTTATTCTTGATGATTTAGTATTATTTAAATCACTTTCATAACTGTATTAGTTGATATTGTGTATAATTGACCAGAAAAAAATAAACTAACTAACTAACTAACTAACTTTATGCCGGCATCAGTCAGAGCTCCCTTCACTGACTCTAACTGGTAGAACGCTGCTGGCACTAAGAGATATGAACATATTACTCCGGTACTTGCCAACTTACACTGGCTGCCTGTTACATTCCGCATTGATTTTAAAATTCCACTTATCACTTTTAAAGCATTAAATGGCCTTGCTCCAAATGACATCAAGAACTTATTAACCCCCTATGTGCCTGGGCGTTCACTTAGATCGGTGGACAGGGCTCTGCTGGTTATTCCCAGGTCTCGGCTAGTGACCGAAGCTGACCGGGCCTTTGCTGTGGAGCAGTCTGCCTATCGAGATCAGACAGGCAACATCTTTAGTGTCTTTTAAATCTCTTCTTAAAACATTCTTTTATCAAAACGCTTTTGTGAATGTTTGAAAGGTTGCTGTGTTTTATTATCCCACTTTTGACAGTCTATATTTTTGGGTAACTTCATTTTATTCCCCTCTGTTTCATGATCTCTGTTTGTTTTTCTTTTGTTTTTAATTGTTGTTTTTTAATTCTTTTTGTTAAGCACTTTGTAACTTTGTTAAGAAAAGTGCTATATAAATAACGTTTTATTATTATTATTATCAGTCAGCACCCACTCGCTTGAAAATCAATCAGTGGGCAAAAAAACAGTGCAAGAAAACCACTTTAAAGATGTGTAAATTGGTTTACAAGACTGCTCTGTACTCTGTGTGATTTTTACCATAAACAAACAAGACTCTACTCTTCCACTCCTGCTGATTTCTTTACAGTTAGGCGATTATGAAACACTTGAGAATTACTTGATAAAAAAGCCAAACTCAGTGTGACACTTTATCTGCAAAGCTTGGGGGAACAAGTCACATACTTATAATAAGAATCATAATTATTTATAGAGCACTTTTCAAAACAAGGTCCCAAAGTACTTTACACGAAAAAGAGTTTCTTACAGAATCTGTTTTTTATATATAAACTGCAATGTGATGTACAGTATGGACGACTCTTATAAGCCCGTGCAGACTGAGCGACACCGAGGTAAAATCCACCTATAAATTATGAATGTATAATTTATTATCTCTACTCAGGTGAACAAAGTGCGCATGTGCATTTATCCTTCTGTTATGTTTTCCCTGGGTATTTTTCTGGAAAAATATATTGCAAGGAAATGCACAAATGATATATGGTTTATGTAATTGGAAAATGAATTATGAGTTCTTGCAATAAAAGTGTGGTTCCGCTCACCTAGCAGTCCGCCGTATGATGAGGACTGTTTGGGCGGCACTCCGAAGAAAAGCTGTCCTATTCTGTCGAGATACTGAGGAGGAGGAGGAGGAAGAGGAAGAGAGGAGGCGGAAGAAGAGGAAGAGGAGAAAGGAGAGGAGGGGGGAGGAGAGAGGAAGAGAAGGAGAGAGGAGGAGGTGGAAGAGGAGAAAGGAGAGGAGGGGGAGGAGGAAGACGAGAGGAGGGAGGGGAGAGGGGGAGGAGAGAAGAGGAGAGAAGAAGACAGAGGAGGGAAGAGGAAGAGGAGGAGGGAGGGAGAGGAAGAAGAGGAAGAGGAGGAGGGAGGAAGAGGAGAGAGGATGAGGAGGAGCAAGAAGAAGAGGAAGAAAGGAGAGGAGGGGGGAGGGAGGAGGAGGGAGGAGGAAGAGGAGGAGGGGGGAGGAAGAGGAGGAGGAAGAAAAGAGGGGGAGAGAGAAGAGGAAGGGAGGAAGAGGAGAGAGGATGAGGAGGAGGAGGAAGAAGAAGAGGAAGAGGAGAAAGGAGAGGAGGGGGGAGGGAGGAGGAAGGAGAAAGAGGAGAGGAAGAGGAAGAAGAAGAGGGGGAGGAGGGAGGAAGAGGAGAGAGGAAGAGGAGGAGGAAGAAGAAGAGGAAGAGGAGCAAGGAGAGGAGGGGGCAGGGAGGAGGAGAGAGGAGGACAGAGGAGAGAAGAGGAGGAGGAAGAGGAGAAGAGGGAGGAGAGAGGAGGAAGAGGGTTAAGACAATGACATCAGGAAATCAAACTACAGCAGCAGATACTGATCAGAGTTATTGATTAGGGGATGAATTTGTGCTCACCTCATTATACATGGGGTCCCTCTTCAGTGAAGGTTGATATTGCTCACACAGCACAGTGAAAACTGTTAATTTACCCCTGGGAGAGAAGAGAAGACGAGCTCATTATAATATGATAATGATCAGTATCCTCCCAGAAATCCTTCCACAGAGCTTCTCCAGTATTGATCAGAACCGGACGGCCTGCTCAGGTTACAGCTGACAACTTTCACTTTCATTTTATCTTTATATTTTTCCAGGTGCTGTGATGATCTAACTGTTCAAACCTGCCGTTTCTGGTCGATGTCATTTTCAAAAAGATTCACTGCTATCAAATTGCATTAGGGAACTACAATGACCATAATTCATTGCACCTATGACGCAGCTCATGGTATTGGTCAGTCAGTGCTCACTGAACAGAAACACAGCCTCATCACGTTGAGGAGGTGAAGTCTTTGTGGCTTTATGTTTATGTGGCTTTATTCACTTTACAAACTTTGCAATAAATGGGTTCATAGCTAATGCTGCAGTAGCAAGTAATGCTAGACTAATTATTAATTATTATTAAAAGCTTATAATGGGATGGAGTGCCGTGTCTGTGCGGATGTGAGGATGAACCACAGTGAGTCGCCCCAGTGAGACTCTAGATGGAGACTGAACATGTGAGCATGTGCTGATTTACTTTCACTCCAGGCCACTCCAATAATGCAGACCCCCATGAACTGCTGAATATTGCAATATAAACTACAATACAGTGGACTGTCAGATTTTTCGATATTTTAGATTTTTCAGCAAGCAAAATATTTAATAAAAAAAAACAGATGTTGTTGTTGAAGATTTGCTCTGTTTGAATAAAATATGTTTTTTTTACGATGTGCAATTTCATTTATAAACCAGAAATTCCACATATGTGATGAGGAGTTCACCACTCTGATAAAAATGACTGCAGCCTCTTAGTGGTAGTAGCATATAAGTAGTTCATATTGCAATTTCTGATGTTTTTTTATTAATTGTGCAGCCTGGCTCCACAGGGAGGTCAGAGGTCAGGGGTCAGGCTCTGGAGCTGGTAGGGGTTCAGTGCCTGGCTCAGGGACACTTCAGCAGAGCGGCTGCTCGTCTCCCCGCTCACTGTGAGAACAGCTGAACTGTCTGAGCTGTGAGTGTTAAATGAAGCGTCTCACCCATCCACTGCCAGCAGCAGAAACCAGATGAAGTTGAGGAGCGGCTGGACGAAGGGAGGGCCTTTCTCTATGGACGGGTGTTTCTCTGTGTACGTGCTGAACACCACGGAAGCACTGTTTTTGTTCTTTAGGCAGAGGAACCTGCAGGGGGTCAGAGGAGGAAGAAAGAGAGAAGAAGAGACAGAGGAGAGAGGGAAACGGCAGAAGACGGGACAGAAGGGGAAACGAATGTGAAAAGAGACGGAGGGTGAGGAGAGAGATCAAAGACACTTTGAAGAAACTGCTGACAGACAGAAAGCGGATATAACTGCAGGCCGACATGCAGAGAGAAGATACATCAATACTTTCTCCACTGCAGATACACATTCTGAATCCCTGACTTTAACTAACAGCCGATACGGAGCACAGATTCAATTTGCTTACAGTCACTGAACAACACAGACTGCTGGCAAAGTCGGAAATTGGAAATTCCCAGTTGGTCGGTCCTAATTCCAACCTCAGTGTGTTCCAGTTAAGCCCAGAAAAAAACGAGGGAAGAAACATGGACGCCCAGCCCAGGAGAATTACTTTCCCCAAAGCAAAACACTGTTCCCCATGCAAGAGCTAATGTTACATCAATGAGATTTAGCAGCTTTAGCCTGCTAGTTAGCACAAAATGTAAGTAGTGCAATTTACATGTTTACCACACTGGTGTTTTGATAGATATAAAGGTTATGAAATGCTGAAATTCAAACTTAATTGTATTTTGAAGTAATTGAGTGAGTGAATGAGTAGTGTTTTGTAGTGTTAAACATGTAAATTTGAATGTATTATCCTAACTTATCTATTTTATCTTTCTTTTTTAATGTCATTTTAGGAGTTGATCATTGTGAAATGTTAGAAAAACGAAATGTTAGAATTGCTGTTGTTTATTCTTACTTAACTATTTTTATCTTTCTTTTTTAATGTCATTTTAATTGTGTATTTTTTGTGTTTTATAGCACATTGAATTTGCCTTGTGTATGAAATGTGCTATATAAATAAAGTTATCCTTGCCTAGTGTTTACAGTGTGAGCCGCCATGTTGAAATGATGTCAGATAACTGCATTTGCCTTTTTCCAACAAGGAAAAAGGCAAATAGCATTTCGGACATGTCTGGAACACAACATCAGACCGTTTAGAAACACCGTACAAAAACTAAGACTTAGTATAGTTGGTATCACAGTTTAGTCAGATTTTTTTGCCTGACATGAGACACTGATCTGGGTACATCCTGAATATTGGGGTGACAGCTGACTTACTGTAGGACGGCCTGCGCCACAAACATGTCGACCTCGCTGCGGAAGCCCCGCGACGCCGAATACTCCACCAGCATCTGAGCGCAGCCCTCCCCGTCCGACGAGTGCAGGAAGTGGTAACGAGACTCGCTGTAGTTTTGCTCTGGACACACAGGAAGTTAAACGTGTTAGCCGGTAAGACGGGAACAGGAACATTCAGTCTGAGGAACATTCAGTCTGAGGAACATTCACTCTGAGGAACATTCACTCTGAGGAGCATTCAGTCTGAGGAACATTCACTCTGAGGAACATTCAGTCTGAGGAACATTCAGTCTGAGGAACATTCAGCCTGAGGAACATTCAGCCTGAGGAACATTCAGCCTGAGGAACATTCAGTCTGAGGAACATTCAGTCTGAAGAACATTCAGCCTGAGGAACATTCAGCCTGAGGAACATTCAGTCTGAGGAACATTCAGTCTGAAGAACATTCACTCTGAGGAACATTCACTTTGAGGAACATTCAGCCTGAGGAACGTTCACTTTGAGGAACGTTCACTCTGAGGAACGTTCACTCTGAGGAACATTCAGTCTGAGGAACGTTCACTCTGAGGAACGTTCACTTTGAGGAACATTCAGTCTGAGGAACGTTCACTCTGAGGAACGTTCACTTTGAGGAACGTTCAGTCTGAGGAACGTTCACTCTGAGGAGCGTTCACTTTGAGGAACGTTCAGCCTGAGGAACGTTCACTTTGAGGAACGTTCACTCTGAGGAACATTCACTTTGAGGAACGTTCAGCCTGAGGAACGTTCACTTTGAGGAACGTTCACTCTGAGGAACATTCACTTTGAGGAACATTCACTCTGAGGAACATTCAGTCTGAGGAACGTTCACTCTGAGGAACATCCACTCTGAGGAACGTTCAGTCTGAGGAACGTTCACTCTGAGGAACATCCACTCTGAGGAACATTCAGTCTGAGGAACGTTCACTCTGAGGAACATTCACTCTGAGGAACATTCAGTCTGAGGAACATCCACTCTGAGGAACATTCAGTCTGAGGAACATTCACTTTGAGGAACATTCAGTCTGAGGAACATTCAGTCTGAGGATCATTCAGTCTGAGGAACATTCAGTCTGAGGAACATTCACTCTGAGGAACATCCACTCTGAGGAACATTCAGTCTGAGGAACATTCACTCTGGGGAACATTCACTCTGAGGAACATCACTCATCATTGATTTGTTAGGTTTGATCTGCAATGTGGAAAAAGTTTTATAGTCATGATTGGGATCTGCAAAAACACAGAATCCAAGGCACAACAAGGTATTTTAAAGGCATGTTTTTAAGTGGGTAACGTTAAAGTACTCAAATGAGTTACTTTTAATAAAGAGTAACTTAATAAAGTAACTAGTTACTATTTAGAGAAAGTAACGTAAATTGTACTGTTATTTCCACTTGCCATATGTCTCTACTTATTGTATCTTACCTATTTAATCAATGTTTAGACTGATGGAATAAATGTCTTAGGACCATTTAGTAGTACTTTTTAGGGTCTTAGGTTAGTCTTAGGTGTTTTGTAGGTTGTAAATGTTACTGTATAATACATGCACTTTTTCATATCTAGATGTGTTAGTAAATATATATTTTAAATACTTTTAATTCTGCTTAGTGTCTGGGCCCCTATTCTCAAGCTTCAGATAGCTTATCAGGGTGTCCCATTTCACATATCTCCATTATGTCTCATATGATTGTACTTGTATTTTAACTGATCTGTGAATAAACTGAACTGAACTTAACGAAGTAAAGCAGCTAGTTAGTTTCAAAAGTAACTTTCCCCAACACAGGACATAACGCAGGGAGGGATCATTCAAAAGTGTAAACCAATGGGAGATCACTTAGGAAGAGAAGGGTTTTATTTACACCTCCTGGTACACAATGAAGTTGGCACTAAAGATTTAACATTTTCCAGGAAGTAAAGGTCATGAGATTTCGATATAAAAATATACAAGAAAATATGATGTTTGTGGGGGATTTCTTCGCATATATTGTCAAATATATAAGTGTATGGTATGATAGTTAGAAGGAGCTAAAAAAGGTAAAACAAATCATTTTTAATTTCAGCGTGACACCCTGCCTGCAAGCCATATTTCCAATTCAGGACAGCAAATATTTTAACTTGTGCTGGACTGATTCTTCATTCTCTGGCTCAGTGGATGACAGAAGAGGCTACCTGACATGACTGAACACCTCCTGACATGACTGAACACCTCCTGACACGACTGAACACCTCCTGACACGACTGAACACCTCCTGACACGACTGAACACCTCCTGACTCTCTGAAGCCCGGCTTACCTTTCCACAGGGTGACGGCCAGCAGCTGGTGCAGTTTGGGATGGCCCAGCTTGCCCGAGCCTCCTGTGGACCATTTGAGCGCTCTGGACACAAACGCTACTCTCTCCGGGGAGTTGGGGTCCATCAGGCTGAACAGCTTGGCCAGGTGTTCTGGGTAACACACACACACACACACACACACACACACACACACACACACACAGTGAGACAGCAGTTTATATCCCTTCTTATACTGTCCTCATAAAGCAGGAAAACATCATATAATGAGCGTGTTTAGATGCACACTACTAAACCGATCACAGTCTGACTAATTCCCTGATTATTCCAGTGTTTATGTAAACAGCACAGTGCGATTTCCTTAAAAGGTTAAAGGCAGCTTATTGCATATTCGGTGCAAGTTCACCCTTACTCTGATTTGCCTTTGTGGATTCATTTCAGTCATCCGGGTAGTAAGATATCCAAGAAAATAGGAACAGAAATCCACTGGACTTAAGATGAAGAGCTGAAAACGTTTCACCACTCATGTGATCAGTCTGATTTCTTTCGGTTTTTTACATCAGAGCACGAGCGCGAACATAACAACAACGTCCCTGGAGGCAGGAAACATGTAACGGCATGGTGAAGAAGGAGAGCGTTTGTTTTTGTAAACCTGAAGGAGAGCGTTTGTTTTTGTAAACCTGACCAGATGAAAATAAGCTCCGTGTGGTGCCATGTTCAAGATCCAAAACAACCAGAAGGAAATTTGAGTTTTGCGTCACTTCCTTAAGGAGAGAAATCCAACTATGACTGAATTGCTCAATTTCCCCAAGGGGATCAATAAAGTGCTATCTTATCTTATCTTATCACGTAAACTCGGGTTTTCCCTGTTATCACATTACTAGAGTGCATGGAAATTATTGCCATGAACTGATTTTTCCCAGTTACCAGGTTATTAGTGTGCATGGAAACAGGCTCAGTACGACAGCAGGGTGTGACACGTCCTTGTCTGCTGTCCTCATAAAGCAGGAAAACATCATGTGTGATGGAGGCAGGTTTCTCAGACTGTCATGACAGTTTATTGTTTTCATGCTTAAAGGCAAAGCGTACCTTGTAAATATGATTTCAGAATTTTTCCCAACTTGTTACGGTCAAAATTCAGTAAACATGTGATACACCAAGCAAGCACTTATTTCAGTAAAATGCAGACTTTTAATACCGGTTCTCCCTTTGCATGCTACCCCACAGTGGCAGTGTAAATTAATTTTAAAAGTTGACATTTTATAAATAAGTGCTGCTTTGTGGATCATATGATTTCTCAATCTACCACTGGACCCTCATAGCTTGCAAAAAAGTCTTAAATCATGAAACCATCTACAGGGTCTGCATGTTTAGCAATAGGCAAGGTAACATTAAACTGGCAGTTTTCACAAGAGAGTTTGATGTGACATAAAGAAGAGGATGTGACTGAGAGAAATAACAGCACACATCAGGACTAAATATAACCTGGAAATGCAGTTTGAACATCTCGTCACAAAGCAGGCGGCTGTGCAGAAGAAAGAGCAGCGTCTGAAGGCGGAAAGCAGAAACTCACCTAATATGTCATCCTCAACTTTTGTCTCAGATTTCTCCAAAGATTCTAGTACTAGCATGGACAGATCTGCTGCGCTGTTTTGCTGTGGAGGAAAAACAACCAGACGACTGAAGTAACTGCATTTTTTTTTTTCAAAAGCAATGTAAAATCCAGATAGTCACAAAAGGTATTTTGACCAACACATATGGTTGAAATCAATATCACGATAATCATAAGGACTTTTTTTCAATTTTGATATATAGCCATCATGATATGGCTCAAATCACTTTAAATAATCAAAGTAATGTTCATCCCATTGCACCAAATGGTAATGTTAGGTGTGATGTCAAACAAAACTGAAATGTTCAAATAATATTCCTACCACACCTCATTTTGTCAGAGTTTTTAAATAAAATGTGCTTGTTATCATCAGTTCAGACAGAAGAATTGTGTATCATCATGATATCCCAAAATCACCATATCATCACCGTATGATTCCACTGAAGGACGATAAATGATAATATTGAATTATCGCCCAACCCTACAACACCTTAGAGGCTGGGCAACTAGGCCTAATCATTCAATCAATCAATCAATCAATCAATAGGCAGGATGATACTGAACTGTGTGCAGTCAGGCCTGGAATGCAGAATTATTGATCTGCACCCTCATCTGAGATAGCAGAATACTGGTCAGTGACATACTGAGCTTTGAAACTACAAGGTCTAGAAACAAGTTGTTTTTTTGTTTATTTTACAGTTGTTGTTTGTCACCCAGCAATGTGACACTCAATCAGACACTCAGACAGAAGTTGACCAGGCAGTCTGACATGTACCTGATTATAGCTGAAGAAGAGTAGTGCGCCATTGTACATCAGCTCCCTGGCCTCTGCATGTTTGGCCTGTGACATATACCTGTTGGTGGGGGGGAAAGGTGTGTCAGACTCAGAGAGGGGAAGCTGCCATCAGGACAGGCAGCAGCCTGCTCACTCTGGATCCTCCCAGATAACAACAGTGCTAGATAATGGTTTAACGATCATATCAGCTAACCACATTTGTCAAACAAGACACACAATAAAGATACTGAGCAGTGAAATATGTGTATCTAGCTAGCTAACAGCTCCAGACTGCGGCGGTGCTAGTGACAGTCATACAGGCAGTTCTGGTTGCTGTGTGTGGCTACCTTAGCAAGCTAACAGCTAACTTAGCTGGATAGCAACAACACACAGGATGTTCAGGAAATGACAGCGGTTTAGCAGAACAGTCATAAGTTAGCTAGTTCACCGGTGAAATGTCTTGTCTAATGGCCTAGAAACACCGGCTGTCTACACCTTGCACTGGCCGTCTAACTGTGTGTTGCTAAACGACGTAGCTAGTTAGCTAGCTATAGTTAGCGGTCCCATTTTGTGACTTTAGAGGATTGACATGTACAATTATCCAAACAAACAGACGAACCGACGCGAGTGGGCGGGTCGGTGGTGCGATTCTACCAATCATAAACGAGTATCTTTAGCAGCAAGCTTGTCAGGCAGAATGATCTGGAACAGGCAGGCCTCAAAGCCAACTGACTATTCCGACTGGACCAACGGGAAAGGAAACAAGTCTTACCTAAAAAATAAAGTCCTATACATTTGATGTGCTTCATAGTAATCTCCCTTTTCTACGCTGGCTCGCAGTTTGCCTTCAACCCGCTGCACTCCGCCGCGGTTCCTCGCACTGGAGCACCTTAGGGACTCCTGCTCCGACATCATTGTTGCTCAGCAGCAGCTCTGTCCAGCCGAGTGTTGACAGTGAGAAGCCGAAGCGCTTTAAAATTACCCTCTTCGCTCGCCGTAGACCCACATGCATAAACGCCTACTATGGAAACCGATGTAATTGACAGCAACTTGTGATCACTTGTGATGACCATTTAGCAGTATTCAGTGGTGGAAGAAGTACTCTGATCCTTTACTTAAGTTAAAGTACCGATACAGCAATGTAAAAATACTCCATTACAAGTAAAAGTCCTGCACGAAAAATCCTACTTAAGTAAAAGTACATAAGTATTAGCAGCAAAATGTAGTTCAAGTATTAAAGTAAAAGTAGTGGTTTGGTCCCTCTGACTGATATTTTATTATGTATGACATCATTAGATTATTAATACTGAAGCATCAGTGTGTAAGCAGCATGTTACTGTTGTAGCTGCTGGGGGTGGAGCTAGTTTGAACTACTTTATATACAGTTAGCTAGTTTAGTCAGTGGTTCCCAACCTAGGGGTCGGGCCCCTCCAAAGGGTCACCACATAAATCTGAGGGGTCGTGAGATGATTAATGGGAGAGGAAAGAAGAAAAAACAAAGTTCTGATACACAAATCTGTTTTCAGTTTTTGGACTTTTTCTCTAATCTTTGATTTTTGCTGAAATATTGGATCATTTGAACATTTATTGAAATTAAACCATGTGAGGTTTAGAGGGAAAAATCACTATTTGGTGGAGCTGTTAACAACTCATAGACATCTGAAATGTGACCCGACTACACACTGCTTTTTGTAAGACGTCAAAAGCCAAAAAGGTTGGAAACCGCTGGTTTCATCTTTAACAATGTGTTGTATTTTAAAAGCTTGTTATATTATCCATTGTGTCAAATCTCCATCTGAAAAGTAACTAAAGCTGTCAAATAAATGTAGTGGAGTAGAAAGTACAATATTTCCCTCTGAAATGTAGTGGAGTGGAAGTATAAAGTAGCATCAAATGGAAATACTCAAGTAAAGTACAAGTATTTCAAAATTGTACTTAAGTACAGTACTTGAGTAAATGTACTTAGTTACTTTCCACCACTGGCAGTATTAGTATAGTATTATCCAATGGTAAAGAAGAGAAGCATGGCATATAATATAGCAAAGCTCCCTCTAGGACGATTATATTGTATTATACTATTATATTTATATTATAGTAATATACGGACGAGGATTAGAGCCACATTGAAATCTGTATTTGAGGTCTGTGATTAAAATCATAATTCAGAGATTAAAGTCATACTTCTGCGATTAAATTCATTATTCTGAGATTAAAGTCAGAACTCAGAAGTCTGACTCAGAAGTAATCTCAGAACTCAGATTTTTCACACTTGGCCCCAATCCTCTTCTGTAGTAATATTATATTATAGTAAACCGCTGTAAACTATGACATGTTCACTATAACATTGCCACAGGCACAGAATACGATAGTGATTTTGCATTGGGTGGTCACTCTTTCAGTGTTCAATTATCTCAGAAGTTTGGTATTTTTTGTCTTGATGTTGACTGGCTTTGTTTCATGATTCATTGAGAAATCCATTCTGCTGTTAACAAAACTACAAATCTGTTCTATTTCAGTGTTCTATTCCACTCAGATTAATTTACATAGGGAGAGCTGTTTTACAAAGCAATGCAGGAGACGCCTAGAAAACAAATACTGATACTGAAAAAAAAAAAAAGTCCAATAATTTGGTTTGTAGAAACAGTGGTGGAAAGATACGAGAATGTCCTACTCCAGTATAAGTACTGTTACTTTGGTGATATTTTACTTAAGTAGAAGTAAAAGTACTGGTGTAAAAATCTACTTGAGTAAAAGTAAAATGTGTATGATTTAAAATGTCCTCAGAGTAAAAGTTCCCGAGTTCCTCTTTAGAACAGAGAACGTTTTCCATGTGATTCTAAAAGGAGAGAGGACAGAGTTCAGACTGGATTCTTTTCACTGGAAACATTAGAAACGACAAAATAAAGTGCAGAAACAAAGTAAAGTCAGATTCCTCTTCACACTGTGAATGGATCCACAGCTTGTCAGTTTACGTTGATCCAGTTTCTGTTGCTGATGGAGAGACACAATCTGTTCTGTGATGGATGGGATTTAAAATGGAGTGAAGGACAAAACTGCAGGCAAAACTTACTTAAAAGTAAAAATTACTGACTTTAAAAAAAATACTCTAAAAAGTACAAGTACAGTCCAGTAACGGGAGTAAATTAGTTGTAATTAGTTACTTCCATCCTTGTGAACTTATCTTGGATGTTAGAGGAAAGGAGGAGAGTGTATTGGCAAGTTATTGTGGAAACCTCAATCAAAATAGATAAGAATAAATAAATAAATAAATAAATAAAGCCGGAAAATGTAATAAAAATTCACCTCCCATCCTAAAGCCTTTCTCTCCACTTTCAGTAAAGACCAAAAAACAACTCAAATTTCACATCTTTATTATAACATTTTACAAATTGAAAGTCACATACAAAAACACAAATATACACATATAAATAATAAATTAAAAAAAAAAAGACATAAAATATGACAAGGTCAAAGCTCCAGTGTTGGAACAGAGTCTGGTGAGGAGAGTTTTTTGATCAATGAAAACAAACTGGAAGCGCTTCAACTCTCCACAGTCACAAAAAATAAAAACAGTCAGCGGTGGCAGAGACGAGTCTGTGTGTGTGAACATGGACTGTCAGACGGAGCAGCGGTGAACAGAAACATCCAAGTACGGCTGCTTCCTCTGCTTCATTCCCCCCCCCCCCCACAGTTTGCAGAGCAGGACCCTCTGTCGTCCCTCAGCCTCCTCCTCCTCCTCCTCCTCAGTTGTCCCGGGGTTTTCCGTGCACTCTGAAGCGGTAAACACAGGTGTACTCCTGGTGGCCCCAGTTGGACAGAACCTGCAACTCGATGATCTGGAACGCTCTGTCGTTCTCCTCCTGCCGGGGGGAGGACAAACCACAACGCCGTTCAGACAAAAACATTCAGCATCATTTAACGGTCCCGTCTAGAGCGGGGGGTGATTTATCGTATAATATTGATATCGTGATATGAGGCTGGACTGTTCACAGTTTTGTCTAAGACAGCAATCAGACAGCTTCAGCTGATCCAGAATGCTGCTGTCAGGGTTGTATCAAGGACCAAAAAGCTCAGCATATAACTCCAGTTCTCAGATCACTACATTGGCTTCCAGTTTCTCACAGAATCAATTCTATTCCTTGTCCATAAATCACTGAACGGTTAGGTCCAAGATACTTATCAGATCTCCTGACCCAGAACGAACCCTGCAGACCTCTCAGGTCGACTGGTTCTGGATTACTGGCTGTTCCCAGAGTCAAAACTAAACATGGTGGAAGCTGCCTTTAGCTTCCATGCTGCTCAAATGTGGAACAAATTGCAAGTAGAGCTAAGACTTGAGACAATGCTGACTACTTTCAAATCCAAGCTAAAGACCTATTTACCATTGCTTTTAATTAATTTTCTTTTAAATCAAATTTATTTTTTATTTTTTTATTATTGTTTTTACTCTGTGTGCTTTTGCCTGTTTGCTTTTATAGTTTTTATTCTATGTGCTTTTGCTTGCTTTCATTGTTTTTATCATTTGTTTCTTGTGCTTTTGCCTATGTACTCTGTAAAGCACTTTGGGTTAACTTTGGATATGAAATGTGCTATATAAATAAATTTGCCTTGCCAGGATATCGTCTGGGATTTCGGTCAAAATCGTAATATTGTGAAATAACTTAAATGACACTTCTTCCTGGTCTTAAAGGCTGCGTTACAGTAAAGTGACACGATTTTCAGAACATGGCTTTACCTGCTCATCATATCCACATTACTGATTACACATTACTGAACACTAATGATTATTACAAATTTTCAAAAAATTCTCGTGTGTAAATATCTCATGAAAGCACGAATACTCATCCTCAAAATATCGTCACATTATCGATATCTAGGTATTTGGTCTAAAATATTGTGATTTTGATTTTGTCAATATCACCCAGCCCCAGTCCCATCCTTAATCTAAATGTGAACCAAAGAGTAGCTGCTTTACCAGGGAGGGAAATGAACACCAGTCACCAGCCAAATGCTAGTCAACTTTGGCTGTGGCTAGTCCAACAGCCATGTTGGCATGTAGTACTCCAGTGATTCTCAACCCTTTTCATATCAAGGACCCCTAATTGAATCCACATTAGAGCCACGGACCCCCATTTGATGAAGTTTTGACTCTCGAACCCAAATTTGAGAACATTTTGATTGTTATTGTTTGTTATGATTTTGTCCAGAATCCCATGACTGTCTGTATTGTAGGTAGAGCGATAACAGAGAAACTATGATCAAAACAGTCATTCTTCTATATTCTCTTATTGTGTTAACTTCTTGTAAATGAAATAATGCTGAAGTTTAAGATTTCATCCATTTGCTGGGGACCCCCTGGAACCCCCTCAAGGACCCCTGATGGTCCCCGGATCCCACGTTGAGAACCACTGTAGTACTCCATCATTTGGTGGCGGAGGTGCTGTTTTTATCCTTAACATCTAGCTGGCAGGCACAGTGACAGCGGCTGGTGGATTTGGGGATTGGCGGTCTGAATCCTCTAACAAAAGAACTGCAGTGCGGTTCATTAGGAGTGAGAATGTAATCCAGCCGACTACAGCAGAAGGCTGTTTGTGCCGCTATGTGTGGGTTCTAACCCAGTTCTATTTTTTATTTTTTTTTCACTTTAGTTTTTATTGAGTTCTACCCAGTTCTATTTTAACATGCACAAGCTTTGTCTATGTTTTTAAGAATTTCACCAGGAAATAGCCATCTGAATAAAGGCTTTTAACTTTTTCCCAGAAGAGTGCCTTGGACCTTTCTTCATCTTCTTTTTTGAACTTTTGTATTCCCTACCAAAGAGCACCTTCATCACACCTGTTTGAACTTCCGAGCACTCCGGACCTTTTCTTTCCAACTACAGGAAACCACCACAAAACACAAGGGATTATGGGTAGAAGGAGACGGACGCGGCTCCTCATGCTTGGACAGCCTAGCAGAACAAAATGAAGTCTGGACTGATGCTCATATTCAGCAGTTTCTTCATGTGTTCTTAAACTCACAGTATGTAATTTCTGCCGCTAGGGCTCTCTCAGTCAAAACAATAACAAAAGACGTAGTTTGATGATGTCGTGAAGCAGCGTGGGATCATGGGAGTTTTTTTCACAAGTGAGCGATAAAAACAATAGAATGAAAAAAACAACAGAGCGGCTAGAGCGGCTAGCTAGCTAGTTGGCCAACTTCCTTCCTCACTCTCTGATGGATCATCTGGTGTTTCCCGTGTTTCCCCAGAAGTTAGGGGGTAAAGGGGATATGACGCCATGACAGGAAGTTAGGGGGTAAAGGGGATATGACGCCATGACAGGAAGTTAGGGGGTAAAGGGGATATGACGCCATTGACAGGAAGTTAGGGGGTAAAGGGGATATGACGCCATGACAGGAAGTTAGGGGGTAAAGGGGATATGACGCCATTGACAGGAAGTTAGGGGGTAAAGGGGATATGACGCCATGACAGGAAGTTAGGGGGTAAAGGGGATATGACGCCATGACAGGAAGTTAGGGGGTAAAGGGGATATGACGCCATGACAGGAGACCAAATGAAACGCACCGTTACCTTGAAGAAAACTACGGATTTCTCTGGGTTTGAACATTGTTGGAAACATTTGGGATAATGTAAGTAACATAGGTCTAGTCGTTTTTAGATATTTTAATGCGGAAATGTTACATATTATACCTTTCACTGGTATGAACTGAAATGTCAGAAAATGAGAAATGACAGGTAAATGTAAGAGCAACATATCGCATATTTCTGCAGATATTAGAGTCTACTTACAGAGACTGTGTAGGTCTGCAGCGCCTCTCCATCCTCCTCATAGGTGTAGCGGCCCAGGAGCTTCCCGTCCTCCTGGCTCTCATCATCCAGACCCTACCAACAGAACACAGAGTGCTAGAACACAGATCTACGTATATATCCAACAGAGAAATCCAGAGAACACAGTTACAGCAAGCATCTCCAGTTTTAGTGTGTGTGTGTGTGTGTGTGTGTGTGTGTGTGTGTGTGTGTGTGTCGTACGTAGACGGTGAAGTCCCGCGGCGCGCTGCGGAGCGTCCCGCTGGGTGCCAGGGCTTTGGGGATGTGCTCCAGAGAGAAGGCGGTGGGGAGGATCCTCATGGAGAGCCGGATCACCAGGTAGCCTGTGGAGCCTCTGAAGGCCCAGCAGCTTCCTGGGTGGACATCCGGCTGCAGGGGGGGGGGGGCACAACAGAGGGCTTAAATTATTGCTGATTACAGTTATCATTCCTTTACTGTTTCTAGTGCTTTTATCATGTTAGACCAGTGATTCTCAACTTTTTTTTCATATCAAGGACCCCCAATTTAGTCCACATTAGACCCCCATTTGATGAGATGTGTTGTTTGGAATTGAGTAGGAGTGAATGAGCCTGAGAGGTTTGGCAAAACTGATTTTATATATATTATAAATATAAAAACTGTCAGAAGTGACATTAGGGATGGAAAACTCACAAAAACAGGCTGGAATTGTCCTTTTACTAAACTATGATCTCTATCAGCCTCTAGTGGTGACCAGTAGGAACTGCAACAACACTGACAGAACTTTTCTCCTCCTACCTCCTTTCCTCTATTATCCAACCCAATTTATCTATATAGGCACTTACTATAAATATCACAAAGATACAACAGCACCATCAGCTCCTGTTGGTATTAAATGTTATGATGACCTGATGTGTGACAGCAGACTGTTACCTGGATGACGGCCCGAGGCGACTGGGAGAAATACCAGAGCGGGATGCCAAACAGAGTCATCAGGGCGGTTCTGGTCTCGTAGCTCTCAGAGCAGCGAGTGCTCAGGATGCTGCCGCCTGCAGGAGGAACACAAACAAACAAAAAACAACAACAACAAACATCAATACTGTCCTCACAGGAGAATCACCAGCAGCCAAACACCAGTCAGGTACGGTCAGTGGTGGAAAGTACTTAAGTACAATTTTGAGATACTTGTACTTTACTTGAGTATTTCCATTTGATGCTACTTTATACTTCCACTCCACTACATTTCAGAGGGAAATATTGTACTTTCTACTCCACTACATTTATTTGACAGCTTTAGTTACTTTTCAGATGGAGATTTGACACAATGGATAATATAACAAGCTTTTAAAATACAACACATTGTTAAAGATGAAACCAGTGGTTTCCAACCTTTTTGGCTTTTGACGTGTTACAAAAAGCAGTGTGTAGTCGGGTCACATTTCAGATGTCTATGAGTTGTTAACAGCTCCACCAAATAGTGATTTTTCCCTCTAAACCTCACATGGTTTCATTTCAATAAATGTTCAACTGATCCAATATTTCAGCAAAAATCAAAGATTAGAGAAAAAGTCAAAAAACTGAAAACAGATTTGTGTATCAGAACTTTGTTTTTTCTTCTTTCCTCTCCCATTAATCATCTCACGACCCCTCAGATTTATCTGGTGACCCTTTGGAGGGGCCCGACCCCTAGGTTGGGAACCACTGGACTAAACTAGCTAACTGTATATAAAGTAGTTCAAACTAGCTCCACCTCCAGCAGCTACAACAGTAACATGCTGCTTACACACTGATGCTTCAGTATTAATAATCTAATGATGTCATATATAATAAAATATCAGTCAGAGGGACCAAACCACTACTTTTACTTTAATACTTGAACTACATTTTGCTGCTAATACTTATGTACTTTTACTTAAGTAGGATTTTTCATGCAGGACTTTTACTTGTAATGGAGTATTTTTACATTGCTGTATTGGTACTTTTACTTAAGTAAAGGATCAGAGTACTTCTTCAACCACTGGGTAATGGTTGGTGTGGTTTTGTCGACTCGACCAGCCAGACCGACCAGTCCAGCTGATAACACAACACTCCATTAGCTGAGAAAATTATTCTGACTGCAGCTATTTTAGTAAAAAAAACAGCTGTCCAATGCAGAGTTGTGTTTGTCTGACCTCCAGACTCCAGAGCGTAGTCTGCCAGGCCGGTCCGGTCCTGGGAATAGAGGCGCAGAGCGTTCTCCACTATCTGATGGATTTCCTGGAAGAGAGGAACAGACAAAGGAGGCTGAGTTTCAAACTTTTAACAGCTACAGAAGAAAACTATTTGAACGAGACCGACAAACGCAGACTAGTAAAATGTTCAAAAGACGATAACGGATGAAACTTGAAACTATCATCCCTTTAATTAGGAAATTGGGTCGCTCCAACAAATATTCCCCCTTCATATGAATTCGGCATAAACTACAGCTGCATTCACAAAGGGAGGGAGGTGGTTGTAGCAGAGTGTGACATGGAGGGAGAAGGAAAGATGAAAAAGGAAGAAACACTAGTAGACAATTAAATATTCATGATTTTGAGTGTCGAATTGATCTTCTCCGGTTGTGAGACGCCCAATACGCCCAAATCATCTGTTTCATTTCATTTCATTCTGATAACTCTGTATATAACAAGTGTTCATCTGAAACAACCCTCCACCATACCCAAATTATTTTGTCATCAAATTTGCACCATTTACATAGGAGACCAATTTCAGGATCAAAACAGCAAACTATCCCCTAAAGGTGACAGCCTTGCATCCAGAAACCAGGGTTCCTACACATTTTCAATTAAAAAATTCCATACTTTTTCCAGACCTTGATTTGTTTCGAAGATTTTGTCTGGTGTTCAATATGATTTACGCAGACAGACATCTTGCCCCTGCTAACTAGGTCATATCACTGTATAGATGAAGATTGTTCTTCACAGCGACAAATATCAGAATATGTGAGATGATTGGCAGGGTTCCTACACGGTTTCCATTTTAAAATTCCATATTTTTCCCAGACCCTATGTTCTTGACTGGATTTGATTTTGGTCTGTATTTGATATAATGCATGCTGACAGCGGCTGGGTAATAAGAGCGTCCCTCTATCTGAACATTATTCTTCACATCAACAAAAACTTTGGACTCAAAGTGGCTCTACAACAACATAAAAGCTAGAATTATGTGTGTATCGGACCTGAACCACAACATTTTCCATACTTTTCCAGACATTTTTTCAAATTCCCAAACTATTCAAGACCTGGAAATGATCAAATTCATTTTTAATACTTTTCCAGACTTTCCAGACCTGTGTAGGAACCCTGCAGAAAGAAAACCTGACCCCCCCCCCCATCCAGTCCTCCTACCTCCTGGGTCATGGCGGCCCCGGCGGCTCTGGCGGCGTGCTCCACAGTCTGCTCCACCGTCTCCGCCGTGCAGGGAGTCTTCTCCCGCTCCAGCTGCCGGCTGACGTCCTGCAGGATGCCGAGCTCCAGAGAGGCCAGCGCGGCGTGGAGGTCGGCCCCGCTGACGAAGCGCTCCGACAGCCACTGCAGCAGGGAGTCCGGCACGGAGGCCGGGTCTCCGGACGCCTCGCCGCCCGTCGTCAGCTGGTTGCCATAGAACAAAGACCGCAGCTCTTCACGGACCTGAGCTGAAACCTGAGCCGAAATCTGACAGAGGAGACGCAAACGATGAGATGAGATGGAACTTAAAATGACTGCCATGGAGAAGTTGAAGTAAGATGGAAAACGGAGGAGTTACTGTGTGACACACTGAATCTGTGCTTTAAACTGATGCCAGAATCAATGTTATCACTCTTAAAAACAGTTAAAAGCTAAAAAAAAAAAAAAAAAAAGGCTTATCAGCTAATTCATTTTAAGTTCATACATAAATTTTATTTCACCCCTGAGCGCAGATTTAGATTGAAAATGTCAGATAATGATATATGTTCTAAGTGCCCCGACTCTGTGAGAGGGGATTATTTGCACATGTTCTGGCGTTACTCTGTGATTAAATCTTTCTGGGAATACATTAATACAGTTGTTGGTAGCATTATAGGTAAACCTCTTCCCATCTGCCCTGCTCTCTATCTCTTGGGGTTCAATCCAAATGTGTCTATCTCCTTTCAGGAGAAGCGAATACTAATGGCAGTTTCAACTGCAGCTAAGAAAACCATCATTAAGAACTGGTTTGAACCCGCTATTATCATGAGGAGAACCTGGTTAACTTTTTTTCTAGATATTTGTGTACTTGAGAGGTCCACTGCCAGAATCAGTGGTGCAAATGTTGATACCCTTATTAACTGGTCCAAGGCTATCGAGATTATTCAAAGAATTAACCAGGTTTAGTCTAGTCTGCCCTTTCTTGATCTTCATTCTTTCATATTCCTTATTGTCCGGGTTTACAGGCCTTGTTTGTATGTCATTTCTGCTGGGTTGTGGTGTTTGTGTAGATGTGTATATATGTATTGTGTGTATGTGTATGTGTGTGTATATCTATATTTATCTATATTTGTGTTGTATTTGTTTGCAGTATCCCCATGTGCCTATGTAGTGTACACATTTTTTCTTACCTATTCCGAGTTTAATAAACAATGGATCACAAAAAAAAAGGCAAAACATAATTTGCATTCGTTTACACATGTATAATCAACACATCAGGTGAGAAAATTCAAAGCATGCAAGCCAACTGCAGATTCCATCATTTAAAACTGATGAAGTTCAGAGTCTCAGCTGATTCAGTGGAAACAGTAATGAAGCATGAATAGAGACTGTGTGTCTGTCGTCCTCTCTCTCACCGTCTCCTGAATGCTGTCCAGTCGCTCACAGCGGTCCTGACACCCCGTAAGCCCCTGAAGGTCCTGCCTGACGCTGCCCAGAGCCGCCTCCAGCCGCACAACCTCCGCCAGCAAGGCATCATGGGACTCGGGGTCCACGCCGGCACTGGTGGGGGGGGGGGGGGGGAACAAACGGACCATAACGCTTTACTGCAACATCGTAAAACCGCCAACAATGACAGCAAATACTAAATGAGAGAATAAAGTATACCAGTAATACCAGAGAGGGAAATTATGAGATTAAGGTGCAGCTAATTCACAGACAAGAACATCTTCAAGGTGATTACATATCTCTTCTTGTACAATTTTATATGTTTTTATACATATGTTTTTTTAGACGGTTTCCGTTTGCCAGGGCTTTTTAAGAAATCTAGGGCAACACTCATCTGCACTGTCATATTTATTTATTTATTTATATCTTTTTTATTTTCTTTTAAATGTGATTTGCTATAATCACATTTAATATAATGCACTTTTCTAATCGTCTTTTCTTTTATCTTTCGATTTCACTTGATTTGAACTGCACTAGTTTACTTTTTAAGTCTTTTATCTTGTGGATCTCTTGTCTGTACTTTTGCACTATTTAAATTGTACATTTTTTACCTTTACTCTATTTTTTATTACTCTGTAAAGCACTTTGAATTGCCTCAGTGTATGAAATGTACAAATGTACAAATAAAGCTGCCTTGCCTTACAATTTTACATGTTTTTATATCTCTATTTTATACAGTTGTTACAGATGCACGTGGACAGTTTGTCTGAAACGTTGTCTTCAAATTAGTATGTATATATAATAACAGGTTAGCCATGTTTTATGTGAATTATCAGCACGGTTGGGACTCATCTTTCACCAATCAGATCAGTTACTTCACTCAAACTACAACCTGTATAATCTGTATTAGAAAGACTGACAGTAGTATTTCTATAAAAAGCCTTCCATCCCAGATAAATCTTTATTCAGTAGGATCAATACAATATGGGATCAGACTACTGAAGGCTTGATGTACTCAACATTCCCTTAGGAGTATTTCTACTCCCATCAGCTGATTGTAAACTTAATTCAACCTTTATTTTATTTCATTCGTGGAAGATACACTGAGGGTTGGAACCCTCTTTTCCCAATGGTGCTGAGAAGACAAATGGATAGAGACAGAAACAACAAAGTGGGAAAGAAAAAAGAAAGAAAGACACAAAAACAAAACAAGAAGAGGATAAAGCTGAGATGCTGAAGGTACCTGACTGGAGCTGGAAGTGTTGTGGCTGAAGATGTGACTGTTGCAGCAGCTTCTTGTCTCTGCTGCACCTGCTGCAGAGGGACAGAGCAAGATCGACTGTAATGAGTGTAACTGTAGTGCCAAAACTCTATCGTGAAATGAAAAAGAGCCATCCTGAGCTGTTATGGCACAATTACTGAATGAAGCAGGCGTCCTGTACCTCAGTCTTAGCTGCCAGTTCCTGCAGCAGAAGCTCCAGTTGAGCCAGACGAGCAGCTTGACTCTGCTGCTGCTCCAGATACTGCTGCTGAGTCTGCAGCAAGGCAGAGAGAGAGAGAGAGAGACAGAGAGACAGAGAAAGTATCGTGGACAGAGAAAAGTTTTATCAATGTTATTGCGATTCATACAGGTTGAGGTTGACGAGGTTGAAATATTCATTAATGTCCCTTTAAACCGCCCACAAACTTTGATTTTACAGGTAGTATATAACAGCACACAACATAATAAATGTAATATATAGTCACAAATATGCTAAATTCCACATTCTTATTATAGAAAAAACAAAACAAAACAGAAAACAAACACCAACACACACCAAACACCTAGACACACACACCCATGTGATGACAACAGTTAAATCGTGACAATTAACAGGAGAGTCTGTCATGAGATTAGGGCTGAACGATTTTGAAAAAATATCTAATTGCGATTATTTTGACTGATATTGCAATTGCAATATGATTTGTGATATTAGAGGGAATGATAATTTTTACCTCATTATTCTCATTTTCATTGAAAAATGTATTAAAATGATTATGGTGTGATTTTTTTGGGGATGTGTACAAAACAAAGATGTTTTCTTAAGTCTGTAGAATATGATGTGTAGGCCAGGACATCTCTGCAGCACCACAATATTTCATTTAAAATGGTATTTTCACACACATTTCACCTGTTTGCAGTAGGCCATATTGCGATTTTGATAAAGTTTTGATTAATTGTTCAGCCCTACATGAGATAAGTGATAAGAGCATTTATGAATGAACCTAAAGAGTGTACAGTTTCCAGAGAAGTTGGTTAAGTTGTTCCAGTCTGTAGGAGCCTTATAATTAAATGGTTTTTTCCTGACCTGCTCCCGGTGCAGTCTCTCCTGGTCCAGCCGTCCTCTCAGCCGGTCCAGCCTGTGCTCCAGCAGGCCGGTCAGCCACGGCTCGGTGTCGTCCCCGGGGCCGCGGAGGGGTGGGGGGAGCTGCTGCCGGAGGTCCCGGTACATCTGCAGCACCTCGCCGTGCCTCTGGTCCGCCCGCCGCCCCCCCGCCTCCACCCGCTCCCACAGACCGGACAGGCTGCGCTCCAGCTGCAGGAGGCGCGCCGAGTCCGCCGGTGACACCGCTTCGTCCTGCCAGGAATAAAATAAGACGGCTTCAAAAAAATGCTTCATGTAAAAATAGAAGAAATAACACAACATGGAATAAAAATAAATAAAACAGGACCAAAGAAATAGCATAATTCAAATTCAATGTGCTTCACGTAAAACACAAAAAATACATTTATCTAGTAAAATCACATTAAAAAAGAAAAAGAAACAGATAAAAATAAGTAAGTATAATAATAAAAAATTGAAATATTCTTTTATCGCAGCATAGGAACGACCCTCTATGCCTGTACGACTTATCAATCGGCGTCTTGGAACATAGGAACAAACCTCTATGAACCCTAAGCCAAACTGATCCATCAGAAAACAGAATTATTGATGATAGATGTGTGTGTGTTGGTTTGTTCTGAGCGTCAACATGGCGGCGAGGCAGAAGAACAGGAAGCTTTGCTCATAAACGGAGCTGCTTGATAGAAAACAGAAGAAACAGACTCTATGCATCAGTCCAGGAATGATAAGAAACTCAATAAGAAACTGAGCTGGAAAACCTCCAGTCATCCCAACGCTCCACCAGGCTTTCTCTGTTTCATCTTTATTTTGGTCGGACCGTCGTCTCTGTGTTCACCGCTATTTATCCAAAACAAACGTAGGAACGACTCTGATTGGCTAAAGAGAAAAAGTTTAATCTGGGTTGAACTTTCTGTCTGTCAAAATGGATGGAAATCTGACAAGTCCAGGAACGACGCTGTAAATCTTTCAGTACTTACTTGCTCTAAACCTTGACCACAAACAACAGCAATTACAACATTTAACCCACAGAAGAGACAAAGCAGTCTAAGCCTCGCCACAGTGAAATACCTGACTCACCTCCCCTCCTATCGGTGTTTCAGCCTGCAGGAGAGGAGGAGTGAAGGGCGGCTCCACGTAGCTCTGCACCTCCCTGGACTCCTCTGCAGGTTTCTCTGCGGGTCGGCTCCGGGCGGAGGTGAAAAGATAGACGGAGGACAGGCTGGGCAGGCTGGAGACAGGCAGAGCCGTCCTCCAGTCTGTCAGGTTGACGGCCGGCAGGACAGACAGCAGACCGGCTGGACCCCACCAACACAGACCTGAAGGAGGGAAACGAGGACATGGGGGGGGGGGGGGGGGGGGGAGGACAATGAATCAGTTTGCAGATGTTGGCCTTTTATTAAATATCAGATATCAGTCGGTCGGTGTCGCCACCTCTAATACGATGCAGCTTCCTCCTGACCACAACTACAGAAAAACAGTCTGGAAAACCTGATATGACATTTTTTTCATTTAAACTCACTTTTTCCAGCTGTTAATCAATGTTCAGGGCGATTTTATGATGAATTTTATGATGTAGTTTTGACAATAGATCACATAATGTTGGATTTCTTCCTGGATTTCATGTGCAAATTTCAGCTTTCTGACACCAACACTGATGACGTGTTATTCTGGGGGAAGAGTGAATACTTTTTGGCATGAAAATGGACAAATTTACAATACACTGAATATCTGCACAAAATGCACAGCTATTGGCGACTTCAGTCTAAAAATATTGGTCTCGAAAACAGCCTTCCACACCCCAAATTGGTCAAACCCTAGAGCACAGTAGATAGATTATCACAGGTGCTGGAATAGAGAAGGGAACTAACTTTTTTCCCTCCATTTTATCAGCCAACTAGATCTTTAGTATTAGACTCAAACTATTTTATGTAATGTGACTTAAAGAGTAGCAAGTAACCTGTGAGCACATCTCAAAGCAGACCCTAAAGGAAGCCCCTGATGCTGTAATGAGTTTATTCGTTCAGAAGCAGAAGAAACTCTGCTGACTGTCACTTACTGAGCAGGAGCAGCAGAGGCAGCAGGACCAGCAGGAGCCGCAGCAGGTTCGGCAAGAACCTGCAGGAAACAAACCAGAGGACCGACAGGTGAGCGATGGGGAGAGTTAGTGTGGTTAAATTAAAACAGACCAATATCCTCCCTCAGTCTTCAGTATTGCTCAGTCAACAGCTGACTAATTGTACTGTGCTGACTCCTAAGTCTTGGAGAGCAGGAGACAAAATGTGACCCGTTCTGCAATCAGTTGCATAAAGATAGATCTAGTTTTAGATTTAAATTTGAAGTCATTGTATTGTAGGTAAAATATGCATGCATGCCTCTCACCTTCAGTCCCTCCTCATTTCTCTCCCTCCTTCCCAACTCCCTTCCCTTGCTTAATCTCCTTCTTCCCTCCTCTCTTCCTTGTTCCCTCATTCTCTCCTTCCTTCCCCCTACTTTACCTCCCTCTTTCTCCCCCCTCCCTCCCTCCACCTCTGTTCTGTTCTGTTTAGTCAGTCTGACCTCGTCTTCAGACTGACAGAGTCTGAACAGCACCAGAGATAATAGCGATAGATAATGCATTGTAGGTAAAATAGGACACTTGAAGGGTGTCTTATTAGGGAAAAAATGGTGGACAAAGAAAGATCAACACCTTTTTCAACTGCTGGAAACCTCTGTCTATTTGAGTATAATGTAGAGAAAACTGTAATCAGTTTAGTGGGAATGCAAAGCTATACAAAGTTAGGGAAACAATTACTGAAAAAAGTGAACAGCATAAACCCAACGGTCATTAGGACGATGAAAGATGTTCAAAAACGGTTTAAAAATTATGGGCTAACGTTCCTATCTCAGAATAAGTCAGTCTTAATATTTCTGCAACAGACACTCGTGATTAGACTAGTCTAACCTGAGAAGCCAGTCTAAGGCTCAGACTAGTCTTATACTAAGTTTATGCAACTGACTCTGCTTCCTGATCATTTGTACTCTAAATATCTGTAAAAAAAGTTTGGTGGAAATTACTTTTTACAGTCTCAGAATTTGATTTTGTTATCTGTCCCTCAGGTCAGGACTGAATTAGACAAGAAGACCTTTATGTACTTTCTTTGCTCCCTCTGTATGGAAGTCACTGCAAAATGAATTAAAGCTGAAAAAGCTGGTCTCTGTTTTTGAGTTCAAACTGATTAATGATGATGATCCTCCAACACGCCCATTAAGGGGTTGAGTTTGCTTTGTTTAGTCAAGATTTAAATAGGTTTGCCCTTCAGCCTGCTGCTTTGGTTTTGGACTACTTCCCATTGGAGCAATTACACCCAAGAACTGATTTGCCCTCGCTTTCATGTGACTTCCATTGCATCTTTCTCTCTCCAGCTTCTGTGGTTTATCACGATGCTGCGTTCTTGGCCAAGTGTCCTTCGAAAGAGAGATTCCTAATTTCAAGGGAAATACCCGATTGAATAAATAAAGAGCTATATAAATAGACTTGCCGAGTCAGGAGGAAGCCACGGAAGAGCGACATGTAGCCGACCAGGTGATGCCATCTTCTGCCCAACCACCTGACCATGTCACCCATCGCCTTCCCTGCACACACACACACACACACACACACACGACAAGAAGAGGATTAGTGAAAGTTGCAGTTGAGGGAGGGTTACAGGAGTTTACCGCAGCACATGATCATGGATTAGAGAATTAAAGCCATTGGCCAGCTGAGGACAGGTGGAGCGAGACGACAGGAAGGTTATCGAGTTAGTTGAGGAGATGAGGCGACACCGAGTTAGACTGCAGACAAAGAGACATCTACCAGATTACTGAAAAAGCATTTACATGATTCAGTGCAAAATGTAAATCCACTGCACAGTGCAACACATATATTAAATGCAGTTTGTGAGGGGTAAGTTCAGTTTTAATCTGCATCTATCCGTATTCTGGAGAGAAAGCAATAAGCAGGCAGATGAGGCAACAATCTGACAAAAACAAACCCGGCAGAGTCGCCGTACAAAGCATTCAAACTTCAGAATAAGAACTAGATTGAGGCTCAACACACTCAAAATCACAGAGTCAGTCCAAAATTATTTAATGATGAGGAAATTTAAGGAGAAAGAAAAACAGTTAGACATCTGCAACAAGACAGAGGCCCCAAATCCAAGCAACATGGAGCTGCAAGACAGAGAAACATGCTGAGGGGGAAGAAGAGAGGCACAGTGAGGAAGCAGGGCGGAGACTGAGGGGGAGGAGTCTGGAGGAGGTGGACAGGTAAAAAAAAACAACAAAAAAAGACGGTGGCCAAACTGATCCATCAGAAAACAGAATTATTGATGATAGATGTGTGTGTGTGTGTTGGTTTGTTCTGAGCGTCAACATGGCGGTGAGGCAGAAGAACAGGAAGCTTTGCTCATAACGGAGCTGCTTGATAGAAAACAGAAGAAACAGACTCTACTGTATAAATTCAATCAGAAACTGATCTGAAAACCTCCAGTCATCCCAACACTCCACCAGGCTTTCTCTGTTTTTATCTTTGTTTTGGTCAGACTGTCGTCTCTGTGTTCGCCGCTAATTTATCCAGAACAAATGTAGGAACTGGGATGAACAAAAAAATATTTTAAACTCGTCAGAGTGATACTCATGGATATGTGGCTAGATCCAGTGTAACAGATTTTGTCCCCTGTAGGTTTAAGAGTGCATCAGGGAAAAATACCTTTTTGTACTGCAGCTACAGATTGGAATCTATTGCCATCCCATATTAAAGAAATTGTCACTGCTAACCAATTTAAAAGAGCAGTGAAGGGATGGCTGCTGAACTGCTGACAGCCAATTATTAATTAATGCGTTTTTTTGAATGCAAGTTATTTCATATAATGAATATGTTAATGTTTTTATGTCTTTAGTGATTCATGCATTGCCAAGACCTGCCTGTGCTGACCATTGCTTTTTACAACGAGGACCACAATGGAAATAAGTCTTCTTGACTTTGTGTGTTGAATTCCTCGACAATTTTATATGTGTATGGTTGTAGCCTAAGGGCCTTCAAACCTATGTGTACTTTAAAATCTGTCAAATAAAATCAATCAATCAACATCATCAGCTCTGTCTGGATAACAGACAGCTGTCAGTGAAAATGAATTGAAATGAACGGAGGTGGGCGGACACAGTGGATCAGTGTGGCCGCTGCCTCTATGCTGACATGATGTTAACCTGGAGTCTGGCTGCTGGACCAGACAGCAGACAGCAGCTTCTTGGATGCGGGCCAGGCTGCTGAACCTGCGCTCTGAGCCAGCGACAAAACACACGAAACTGGAGAAGCAAAGAAGTGATATGGACTTTAAAAAAACAAAGGATATTACAATGTAGATACCAAACAATAAGGATTAGTATGTATGTGAATGTATCCTGCGTAGTTTTCGGTAACCTGTGAAAGCAGTAGCGCTCCACATCAACCCCAACAAGTAGGAAGCCACTGAAGACCATGAGGATGATGATAAAGATGAAGATGAAGTGACGGTTTGCGTCTCTGAGTGTTTCTCCTTGCAGTCGTCACCTGTTGGCACCGGCAGTGTAGAAGTGGAGAATATAAAAAAGGTATTTAACCAAACACAAATATGGTGAAGCGAGAACACGCAAAAAAAACATGCATGGATGCATGAAAAGTGGATACATAAATGGATAATTAAAATAAAAAACTAATGGGGTGGGGGTAGCTTAGATGTTGGAGAAACAGCCTCAGGACTAAAAAGGTTGAAAGTTGAAATCCTGCACCAGCTGAGAAAACCTGGGTGAGGAAAGTGGATGAGTCGCAGTCTTCCATCCCTTCACAAGACGAGGCACTGGACCCCCAGCTGTCCCAGTACAGCTGCTAAGTGTCCGCCAGCAGAAGATCTGGGCGATATATCGTACATGATACCATGGTCTGGGTGAATACTTGATTCTGATTGGCTGCAGGGTGTCTATTAATTCCTGATAATGGACACCTACTAAGTAGTTCCAGTGAAACTGTCTGTTCACCGTTCGAAATTAATGCGCTGGCTACGTAGCATCAGCCTGTATCTAAAATGAGTAACCATAGCAACAGGGACGGAGGGAGGGAAAGCCTCCGTTTACAATTTGTATGTTCGTGAAAATCTTGATATTGATTTGGGAACAATGACATGGCTGGATAGCTAGCTAGTCTTGTTGTTAAACATACTGTCAAATTATATTTACTGTTTGTCAACCGTACGCAATGTTATTGACTTTGAATGTTGCTAGCATAACGTTAGCTTTCTGGCTCATAGCTGATCCTAATCCTTTTTTTAATCTTAACATACAAATGGACGCTCTCTCTCCATTAAAGTAATGTTTATGTAGATAGAGAACAGATTAAACTTTTTGGCTCTGGAATAATTTTTTATATATTTTATATATATATATATATATATATATAATATACATTTCTATTCAAAATATGTCACCCAACCTGTTTTCAGTGCCATTTCATTATTATTGCATAAGTACTGTGTGCTATTTTAAACCTCCCTCACTAACATAATGGATCAAGTTTGTTTTTCAGACAAATTTTACCAGCATCTGGAGCTTGGCGGGTGTTAATTTTGTATCCGTTTCGAGAACATTAAAAACATGAAGTTTCAGCCAAAACATTACTTTTAAACGGAGACACTGTGATGCTACAGTGGTACTTCTAAAATATTTTTGTGGTTGGACTTGTGCTCCTGTTGTTGGAGTTATGATTTTTCTCCTGTGTAGCTGTCTGCAGTGGTTTTAATCTGAACACAGCAGAATTTAAAGCTGCGGCAGGTAAGTCTGAAGGAAGTAGCAGCTGATTGGAGAAGCAGGGTTTCACTCCCAGTTGTCAGAGTTTACCTCAGTTGGTCAGATGCCCGAGCCTCCAAATTTACATTGCAAGCAAATAGAGCAATGACACTATCAACACTGCTGAGATTCTCACCTATCTCCCTCATTTATATTCATCCAACATGGGGATTACTTTTGCTGAATTCAAACAAAATATCAACTAATAAAACCTTCCTACGGTTGCTTTAAGATAGGGCTGGGAAATATATCGATATTATATCGATATAGTGATATGAGACTAGATATCGCCTTAGATTTTGGATATCGTAATATCGTGATATGGCATAAGTGTCTTTTCCTGGTTTTAAAGGCTGCATTACAGTAAAGTGATGTCATTTTCTGAACTTACCAGACTGTTCTAGCTGTTCTATTGTTTGCCTTTACCCACTTTCATTATATCCACATTACTGATGATTATTTATCAAAAATCTCATTGTGTAAATATTTTGTGAAAGCACCAATAGTCATCCCTGCAATATTTTCGCAATATCGATATCGAGGTATTTGGTCAAAAATATTGTGATATTTGATTTTGTCCATATCGCCCAGCCCTACTTTAAGAGAGAGGGCAAGAAACATGCAAACAAGGGAATAATTTGAAATTATGAGGATTGTATACACTTCTCTATATTCCCATTTTCCCTTAATAATAACAGAGAAAGTCATGATTTTAAATGTGACAGTATGTGGCAGGTGTTTGAGGCTGCAGCTTCCAGTTCCCTACACATGTCCTGTTTACACAACATACGATGGAGGGCTGTGTGTGTGAGAGTGTGTGTGTGTGTGTGTGTGTGTGTGTGTGTGTGTGTGTGTGTGTGTGTGTGTGTGTGTGTGTGTGTGTGTGTGTGTGTTTCTCCCATAACACTCACACAGAGATCCGTTCTGGCCGAGCTGCTTCTCGTTGGGCCCCGCCTCCTTCAGGTTCATGACTCCGCAGTAACTGGAGTGAGCTGAAACACAGAAGACACACGGAAAAGTCAGGAATCGCCGGTATCAGCGATAAAGTTTCTGCGAGACGTTCACACACAACCACTTCTTCTCCACTTCCTTCCTCTGAGCTGAGGCTGAACAGAGCGACTGAGGGGAAAGAGAGAGAGAGAGGGGAAAGAGAGAGAGAGAGAGGAGGGGGGGGCATTTGCATTTTACCAAGGCAACAGCCAAAGCGAAGGGCGGCGGCCCATTTGTTTGGGAGGGAAATACGGCAGGTGGGCACTGTGAGGTGACGAGTGACAGAGGAAAAACACATAAACAACAAAGGGAATCAGAATTAAAATCTCTTATTTTAGCCAATAGATGTGCAGGAATTTGTTTGGTGAGGAGACCTGCTGAAAATCACACCTAGTTTGATTTATTTGGTCTTCTTCTGTGGTGAACACATGCAGAAATAGCTGAATATGAGCATCAGTCCAGACTTTATTTTGCTCTGCTAGGCTTTCCAAGCATGAGGAACCACAACCGCCTTATTCTACCCATAATCCCTTGTGTTTCGGGGTGGTTTCCCTGCCTGGATTACATTCTCATTCCTAACGAACCGCACTGCAGTTCTCTTGTTAGAGGACTGAGATTCTTGGTGCCGTTATTTGGTGCCACCAGAGTTCAGTTAGTTTGTCCAGGTGAGAACAATGACCTTTGAACTAAAGGAGGAAATGCTGCAGAGTTTGAATAAACCGAACCAGAACATGCTGGGTGTGAACGCAGCCTTGACACAGAAAGATACCATGGTACAGACGCTCACATGCAGTGCAGTTAGGAAGAGACTGTTAGAAGAATGGTGAACTGTAAAAAACAAACTAGAAGTCTGTCAAAATGTGCAGCTCTGGCCCAAAATTATGACCATGATCCTCTACAGAAGGTGGGGAAGAGCAAGAGAAAGAAGGCTGTGTTGAATAATACCAGATAGGAATGATCCAACAGCTAAAAAGGGTGATGCTAAAGGAGAAAAAGGTGATGTTAGTCTGACTGGTCCAACAGCAGAAGTAAGTAATCCCAAATTCAGGTGAACACCCAAGTGAAAATCAAAGAGTCGTCATAATACACAGACTCTCTCCAAACGAGTACCTCCATAAACCACTTTTCCACTGCCGGTATCGGCCTCTGTCTTGGCCTTGTTGTTCCAGCTGAGCAGGAGAAGCTGTGTGGTGAGAGTCAGACCGGCCTGGAAGACCTGAGCCAGTACAGACCAGACGGAGGCTGCGGCCCTCCTGCCACAGGGCAGGAAGGAGTCCAGCAGCGACTGCAGCACACCTGGGGGAGGGAAGTCACATCGAGTTCAATTTAAATCTAAAAAATAAATACCGATCTACTGGAAAAATGTGTTATGCCCTCACATCAGCCACTGGCTTAAAGAACTATCATCCTGTCTTGCACTGGAAAAACTAACATATAGTCTCAAATGTAAGCTCTGTGAATTCTACAAAATTTGGGGCCTTTTTCTACGTCTTCTTGAAAGCGAAGATCTGCAACACCTGGATTCATGAATCCTCTCCTGGCTAGTCCTGTATAGACGTTTGATACTATAGTATCTACATTCGTATTGAAAATATCTATTATTCTTATGCTATGCTCTACATTTGTATGCCACTCCTCTGGTTGTTACTGCTCTATTGTCTGCACATTCACTGCACTTTATATGTCTAAATGGAAATGCACCGTATCTTTTATCTTATTACCATAGCTGTCACTCCTGTTTTTCTTTTGTTTGTTTGTTTTTCTTTCCTGGATGAGATGTTTGGGGGGGGAGGGAAGGGGCAGTTCTCTACATTGTATGTTAACTTTTACATTTTATCCTTGATTCAATTTTCATCAAAAATCCCAATAAACAAATGCTTAAAAAAAACAAATACATGAATAGCTCCATGCATCGGCTACAACCCAGTAAGTCTAAGAAACTCTGTTCAGATAAAAGAACATATCGATCCCAGATTGTGATTTCAGATGCAGACCTTTACTCTGCTTCACACTACAGTGACAGAGATTTGCATAAGTTTAGGCAGCGGCCATACTGATCCATTGGGTCTATCCGTCTGTTTATTTCAATTCATTTTCACTGACAGCTGTCTGTTGTCCAAACAGGATTTAGAGACGGACAGAAAGTTCAACCCAGCTGAACTTTTTCTCTTTAGCCAATCAGAGGCATTCCCACGTTTGTTGTGTAAAAACTAGCGGCGAACACAGAGACGACGGTCTGACCGAAACAAAAGATAAAAACAGAGAAAGCCTGGTGGAGCGTTGGGATGACTGGAGGTTTTCCAGCTCAGTTTCTTATTGAATTTATACAGTAGAGTCTGTTTCTTCTGTTTTCTATCAAGCAGCTCCGTTATGAGCAAAGCCAACGATTCTGTCCGTTTTCTGATGGATCAGTGTGACCGCTGCCTTATACAAAATATGTTAGACAGAGCTACAGTTGCAGACTGCAGGGGAAAACTCTTGCTGCATTAATAGAAAAATAACAGAGAAAGTTGTCATGTTATGTAGTTGCAGCGTATCCCTGCATGCATCGCCCTTTAAGAAAGTGACAGAAAAACGGGGCAAAGCAGGGCAGGAAACTAACTTTTTGTCCATCAGCCACAGTGACAGGTTTATTCCAAAATTCACCAGTTATGGCAAGCCGTTTTAAAATAAAATGGTTGCGGCTGGCAATCCTAATTACATTATAGATATCGACAAACGCAACTTGACTAGTCATAATTAGAATGTGACAGAAAGGTGATTCAAATAATAATTCCTTTCATGACAGACTTTTGACTAGTAAGAACTCCAATCTGAGATATCTCCACATTATTTTTGACATAACTCCAGTTCCAAGATACAGTATGTACAATTGTATTTTGACTAGCCATGTCTTGGTTTCAGATATCAAAAAAGATAATTTAGATATCTTTAATCATGAGGAATTAAAGATATCTTTACTTGAAATTATGACTAGTCAGAACTTAAGTGAAGATATGTTGAATTTGAGTTATGACTAGGCATAATTTCAGTGGAGATATCGGCAATTCACATTTCAGATAGTCAAAACTGAATTGTAGATATCTTTAATTGGAGTTTCCATACAACTTAATGGCAAAAATAACTTCAATCATATCAGTAAAATGTAATTAGAGAAATCTTAATGAATTACACATATCTGTAATGTGAATCACGTCACGTTATTAAATGTTAAAACGTCTTGCCATAACCAGTTGTTTTCAAAATTGTATCGGCCAGCTAGAATTTAAGAGTAGAAAAAGTTCACCAAACCAGAGCGGACAAACCTCCCAGCCACAAAAATGTCAAAATTAAAAGCTCTTGGCTGGTGGCTGGAGTTAGTTTCCCACCCTGCTGCCATGTGCAGGTTAGTGTATTTAAGAGTGTGCTGGAAATAGGAAACAGAATGAGTGTGGAGACAGAGGTCCAGAGGAGTGAGCCGGGCCCAGACTGAGCTGCTACCTGCAGCATCGTGGTGTTTCTTCAGCAGTGTGTGTTGGTAAAGCAGAGTGAGGAGGCAAACCGCGGAGGCTGCTGCCCTCCTGCTCACACTGACACCAGCGTCCCACATGGACACCAGAAAACCTGCTGAGAGACCAGTTCAGTTACTTCACATCCCCCCCTCTCTCCCCCCTCTGAACCACATCCACTTCTGATGTCTTCCTCTACTTGCTCCAACATGCTCTTGTTTTGACATAAAAAATAAATAATATCTACCTCTCCTCAGCTCCTTTCCTAGCTCTTTCCCATCTTAAACCGGTAGACATGATTGCTGGAAAAAATACTTTATGCAAAGATCATTTTCCCTATGAGAGAGTGGCGGCACCCACTTGAAAGATCTTTGGTGTTTTGCAATGCTCCAAATTTTGCGCTTAAAGTTCAAATTATTCAAAACTTTCACCTAGTTTACAGCTAACCTTTCAAAGCCTTGTGTTTTGGGGTGGTTTCTTATAGTCGGTTGGATTAAAGAACCGCACTGCAGTTCTCTTGTTAGAGGACTGAGACTCTTGCTGCCGTTATTTGGTGCCACCAGAGTTCAAAGGTCATTGATCTCATCTGGACAAACCAACTGAACTGAAGGAGGAAACACTGCAGAGTTTGAATGAACCGCTCCGAACATGCTGGGTGTGAACGCAGCCCAACTGTACAGCCTGTCTGAGCCCGAGAAGCTTTTATGTCACACTTCTACATCAAAACAACCATCATCACAACAGTCCAGTGTCTCACCAGTCTTGCTCCTGCGGCTCTTGTCCCTGCAGTAGATGGTTGAAGATCCCGGGTCTCCAGCCGCAGAGCGCCCCGCCCCCCGCGCCCCGGCAGAGAAGGAGGAGGAGGCGGTGTATCTGGAGGAAGGGTAGTGGCTGGTGAGAACCTCCTTCTTGATGGAGTGCGGGTCACAGTCTCTGCAGTAGTGCTGGCGAAGGGTGGAGGTCTGGGTCTGGGTCTGGGTCTGGTGGAGGGAGCAGCGCTCCTCTCCGCTGCCGATCAGAGTGCTGTTGGCCAGAGCCGCGCTGTGCTCCGACAGGACGGTGCTTTCTGTGACAGGGAAGGAGAAAAATAAATTAACAAACGCATTCATACTTCTATGAACATACAAATACTCTATATTACTAGAATGATGCAACATACAATTTATATATTACTTTAGAGCTATTGTAGGAAGAAACTGAATTATTTTCATGAAATGAAGACTACTGTATATATCCATATCTCTAAAACAAAGAACCCAGCAGTAAAGAATCCAGTTTGTAAAGGTTTTATCATTTTGTCAACTAAAGGACTTAAGTTACCTACTATTCTTTAAAAAGTATTACAACTTGTTCAAAGTCAAAGTCAACTTTATTGTCAATTCTGCCATATGTACAGGACATACAGAGGATCGAAATGCTGTTTCTCTCAGATCACGGTGTAGGCAAATACAAGTACAAAACAAAACAACAAGGGTATAAAAATACTAGGATAAAAAGATACTAAAAGGACTAAGAATTTAAATAATTATAACTTAACCTGGGGGTCTGGGAGGACAATAACAAGGCACAGATCAAGAACAAAAACTGCAATAATAACAACAGTAGTGCAAGTAGTCATAAAAGGATGTGCAAGTAATAACAAGTCATCCACAGGAAGAGTGGCAGCAGTTTTTGTAGTATTTTGTACAAAGTGGCTGGTGCTGAGGGTAGGTGTGTGTGTGTGTGTGTGTACATAATAGTTTTGATATAATACCAAATATCATTGTGTAACAGTAGTTTATTCTGGAATGAATGGCCTTTTATATGCTGATAGCATTTGAAGAGTGTCAAACTTCAAACTCTATAAAAACAACAACAACAACAACAACAACAGGTGACTGTGGTAAGAAATCTTGTTTTTCATGAACTTACCTTTGGGATCAACATCCTGGTCCAAACCTGCACAGCAGAGGAGGAAGAATGCTTGTAATGCTTGTTGTGATTGTATGTAAGTAGTGGTGTGGTGGAAATGTCTGGATGTGTGCTGCTGTCTTTTTAATTTTTGACATTTCTTTTTAGCCCCTACCCCCCTCCCTCAAGAGGCTTTGCCTTTTGCCAGGTCGCCATTGTAAATAAAAATTTGTTCTTAATGACTTGCCTGGTTAAATAAAGGTTAAATAAAATAAATAAATAAATAAATAAAATAAAAAGAATAGAGTCAGCCCACACATACTCCACTCTGCTACTTTCTCATTATAATGTATTTCTAGAGGCATTTCTACCCCAACAGCACCAGGAAACTTTGCCTATTCTAATTTCATACTATGCAAAAGCATGGCCTGTGCTTCACCAGCTTTATAAAATGTCCAGTTTCCATAAGTGAACCAAAATAACCTGTCGACCAGGATCCTCTCTCCTGTGCCTGAATGGACGTTTTTTCTTTACCCACTATTATACTGACTGTGCTGCTCAGGTGTCCTGTAATGAGTTTAGGACTAAACTCTTCTGAACAGAGGTATTTGTGGAGCTCAGGTTTTTCTCTCTGTACATGCCTTCCCTTCTCCAATTCCTCACTGATTTCTTCTGCGCTCCTCGAGGTTTATTTCAGTCTCAGAAAAGCAGAGTTCAGTATACAGACTGCCGTTGTTCAGTCACGCAAGGAAATAGTTATATTTTCTCCCTTAAATGAATGGATTGTTGGCCTCCTCATCGGTTAAAACCCACTGGCATTTGTAGTGTTAAATAAATCTGTGTATATTTCTCACATATACAAAAACACCAACACACAGCCATACATTTTCCCTTTCAAATTTTCTTTTTCCAGACCTGGACTGGATTTGAAGGTTTTGGCTGCTGTTCAACATGATGCTGATGATGTTGATATGTGACATCATCTTGGCCATATCACTCTGAAGATTATTCTTAATAACAAATATCCCAATATGGGAAATGACAGTGGGGCTAAAGCTACGTAAAATGTGTCTTATTCTCTTATTTGTACACAGACTCAATAACGATATCTCTCCATATTTTTCTAGACTTTGTGCAATTCCCATACTTTTCAAGACCTGGAAGTTTTCAGATTAATTTCCCATACTTTTCTGGACCTGGAAGTTTTCAGAGTAATTTCCCATACTTTTCTAGACCTGTACATTTTCAGATTAATTTCCCATACTTTTCCAGACCTGTATGTTTTCATATTAATTTCCCATACTTTTCTAGACGTGGAAGTTTTCAGATTAATGTCCCATACTTTTCAAGACCTGTACATTTTCAGATTAATTTCTCATACTTTTCTGGACCTGTAAATTTTCAGATTAATTTCCCATACTTTTCTAGACCTGGAAGTTTTCAGATTAATTTCCCATACTTTTCCAAACCTTCCAGACCTGTATAAGAGCCCTGAAGCTGAGCGAACACAAGAGACCCAGCTGTATTAAAGAGCAACACTCTACACACACATTATCGGACAGAAACCAAAGCTCCTCACCCCAGAAGCCGTCGACCAGAGTCCTGTCCTGCATGGTGGACTCGTCCAGCATGGAGGAGAGCAGCGAGGCGTCGGAGGCCGCGCTGTGCAGGCTGCTGCTGAGCAGCGACGGGCCGGCCGGCCGGCGGGGCGTCTGGAGGAGGAGCGACTGGGCGCAGGAGACAGAGAGCTGCTGGGAACGACGGGACTTCAACGGCCTGCAGAGAGAGAGCGAGGGAGAGGCGGAGGAGAGAAGGAGTCAGAGAGGGAGGAGAGGGAGTGAGAAACAAGATTAAGCTTTTGAAAAAATTAAGCTCTTAAAAAAAAAGCAAGATTGTGGTATAGCAATTAGGGCTGGGCGATAATTCAATATTATCATTCACTGTCTTTCAGGGAATCATATGGTGATGATGGGAAATCGTGACACACAATTCTGCTCTCTAAACTGATAACAAGCTAATTTTATTTAAAAACTAGGGCTGAACGATTTTGAAAAAATATCCAATTGCCATTATTTTGACTGATATTGCAATTGCGATATGATTTGCGATATCAGAGGGAATGAGAATTTTTACATCATTATTCACATTTTCATTGAAAAAACGTATTAAAATGATTATGGTGTGATTTTTGCAGGGATCTTTGCCAAACAAAGATGTTTTCTTAAGTCTGTAGAATATGATGTGTAGGCCAGGACATCTCTGCAGCACCACAATATTTAATTTAAAATGGTATTTTGACACATTTCACCTTTAACAAATATTGCGCCTCCTGCGATTTGAAAATTGCAGTAGGCCATATTGCGATTTCGATAAAATTTCAATTAATTGTTCAGCCCTATTGAAAGCCCTGAAACTGTCAAATAAGAAAAAAAATCTCTTCTACCGGAGCAACAGACACCAGAGAATCACAGATTTTGTAGTTTTATCATGGAGGAAGATACAGAACCCAAGGTGCCACCAGAGTTCAGCATCACTTTAAGTCACCTGGCGTTCCGGTGCCCGGCTCCTCCGGGGCTGAAGGAGGTGCTGCTGCTCGGCAGGCTGCGGTCCAGCAGGCCGTCGTCTCCGAAGGGAGCGGAGGAGTGGAGCCGCAGGCTGCGTCTAGACATGATGGGAGGGAGGAGAGACGAGACGATCTGATGCTCCTTCTCACTGTCCAACACCGCAGAGGAGTAACTGGAGCTGGAGGAGGAGGAGAGAAGAGGAGGAGAGAGGGAGAAGAGAGAGGAGAGAGGAGGAGGAAGAAACAGGAGAGAGGAGGAGGAGGAAAGGGTAGGAAAAAGAAGAAGAGAGGGGAGAGAGGAGAGGAGAGAAGAGGAGAGAGGAGGAAGAGAGAAGAGAAGGAGGAGGAAGAGAGAGGAGAGAGGAGGGGGAGGAGGAAAGGGTAGGAAAAAGAAGAAGAGGAGAGGGGAAGGGAGGGAAGACGAGAGAGGAGGAAGAGAGAAGAGGAGGAGGAAGAAAGGAGGAAAGGGAGAAGAATGGGAAGGAGGAAGGAGGGGAGAGAGGAGGAGAGGAGAAAGAGAGAGGAGGAGGGGGAAGAGAGGGGAGCCAGGGAAGGTCAAGGAGGAAGAAAACAGAAGGAGGAAGACAGAGCAGAAGAGGGAAAGAAGAGGATGACGAGGGGGAGAAGAGGAGGAGAGAGGAGGAGAAGAGGAGGAGAGGGGGAGAAGGGAGAACGGAGGTAAAGAAGAGGAGGAAGGGGAGAGGAAGAGGAGAAAAGAAGGAAGGAGGAAGAGGAGAGGAAGACAAAGGGGAGAAGAGGAGAGGGAAGCAAGAGGAGGAGGAGGATAAGAAGAGGGAAAGAGGAAAGAGAGAACAGGAGGAGGAAGGGGAGGAGGAGGAGAGGAGAGGAAGAAGGAAGAGGAAGGGGAGAAAGTAAGAGGGGGAGGAAGGGGAGGAGAAGGAGCAAGTAGAAATAAGAAAAGGAAGATGAATGAAGAAGAAAGGAGAAGAAAAGGAAAAAGAGAGGGAGAGAAAGGGGAGAAGTGAGAAGAAGAGGAAGGGGAGAAGAGATTTATTATCAAAAACATTTAAGCCCTTATTTTATTTTTCTCAAATCCACAAAACCTTCAAGGACTGTCCAGGCCCTGCAAAAAAATCCTGCACCTTGTTTTTATTGAGAGTACATTATCTTTTTCTTTTATTACCTGGTTTGCAATTATCAATCAGAAAGACAGAAATAAAACTCTGGCAAAATCACATGATGAGAAAAATCAAAGGAAAAACACCTTTGCACCAGAATCAATAAAACCTAAATGAGAATCATGAGATTTCCAACACATAACAATTGTAAACTATTATAATTTCAGCTTTATGGATATGACTCTGCACTTTAAACAGCACAGATATGCAAATGGGTAACTGATAATCTGTGACCTGCCCTTCCTTTCTCTTTCTGTTCTGAGATATATTTATTCTCTGTCTTGTTATTAATGTTTGTGCCTTTTCATTTGTTTCCTTTAAGTTTCCCTGTGTGGGATAAATGAAGTTCAAGCTGAACTGAATGTAGTTTTGTGCTCTGACTGTAAGCACAGGTGTTGTTTTCCCCCAGAGTGCTCCGTCCCAAACCAGGAGCAGGAAAGAGCCTGAAATATCCTACTGACAATAAAACGCTGAAGAAGAAGAAGAAGAAGAAGAAGAAGAAGAAGAAGAAGGCAAGAGGATCGAAATCTACCGGCCTGGCATCAAATGAAACACACACACACACACTCAGAGTAAGTGACCCTGGTATTACAGCTTGATCAGATCTGGCTCAGATTAGAAAACAGTCCAGTTTGTCAGACTGATCTGTGTCTCACCCCAACAGCAACAACAGCAATATCTGAAGCAACAAATAAACTCTCTCTCTCTCAGCTGACCTTTGGATCCAGCTGACGCATCTCACACACACACACACACACACACACACCAGTAAACCTGGGAGTGAACTGGGTGTCGCATTTAGGCCGACTTTCCATACTTGTAAGAAATGTGTGAAGAGACAAAGCTGAAAGGAACAAATTACATTTACTCTCATTACTGTAAATTGAGTAAATGTTTTGTGTACCTGTACTTCTATATTTGAATTCAAAATTTTGTATGTTTTGACTGAATTATTGCACCTCATTACACTTCAATCCCATCCGTTACAGAGTACACATTTTGTGCACCGTCCATAAGCATTGCATCAGAAACCGATTCATGCTCTTTATTTAATCTTTAGGTTTTCAATTAACAGAAGCTAGTTTGAACTCTGTCCTCTCATCCCTTTAGTATTGCAAAGGAAAGGTAATATGTAACAATGTTCTCTTTTGAAAACAAAACACAAAAACAAAAACAGTAACTGTAACTTTTAGGCTACTGTGAGTATGTATTAATTGAGATACTTTTTTACTTTTACTGAAGTCAGTTAACACCAACTAGGGCTGCAACTAACAATTATTTTCTTTATTGATTAATCGATTATTGTTCTGATTAATCATTTAGCCTAGCAAATCTGCAAATCTTAGCATCTGTGAAGCTGTAACCAGAGATATGTTTAGTATGTTTACTTGATGAATGACTAAAAAGATGAATCGATTATCAGAATTATAATTGATTAATCTTCTGTTGATCGACTCTTTGACTGAATCATTTCAGCACTAGAACGTACGTATTAACTGAGTTACTTTTTACTTGTACTCCGGTCAATGTTAACACCAATTATTTCACTTCTATTCATGTGAAACTTCAGCTCAGTAACACTTCAGCAGGATATTTAGTAGTTTCCAGCCTGGTGAAAAGCCGGTCAGTGCAGCTGGCAGTCTGTAAGTCTTATTACAACACTGCTGAACAAAACAAATCCCTGTATCCTTATCAGGTGCAGAAACACACAGCCCTAAAACTCTGATTAAACATAACCTACATGCAGCAAGACACAACGCAGGAAAACAGCAGAAGAAGAAGAAGAAGACAGGAGTGAAAGTAAGAGAGTTAAATTAAAAAGCAGATACACACAGGTCAGTCCAGCCCCAGCTCTCCAGGTCCCCCTCCTCGTCCGACACGCTCATTCCAGGGAGAAGTGCCGCAGACCCACATCACACACACACCTTCAAAACGCATACACACACACACACACACACTATGAAAAACACAGAGAAACTCCTGTAGCAGCAGCAGCAGGTTCAGGCACCTTAGTCCTACTTACGGTGCAGTCTAACTGCTGCAGCGATCACTTCCTGTTAGCGCTGTGGAGGAGCTGATTACACCCCCCCCCCCCTCCCCCTTCCCTCCCCCCTCCACACACACACACACTCCCTCCTCCCACCTGCCTACTTTTCCTGCCAGCTTTACTATTCATTCCCATCCTATATCCATTTACATAGCATTTGTCATTCCTTATTTAACCAAGCTGAGATGAACATTCCTGAGTCAGCAGTCTGTTTTTATCTCTATTAATTCGTATATCTAACCTAGTTTAACAATGTACTTTTTAACCCTTATGTAAATGGAAAAGTATTTCAGATGGTTTACTCCCTCTGCAATTTGCGCATAACAACAAACAAACAACATTTGAGGCATTTAGCCGCCACTCCAGAGTGAATTACAATAGACTGCAACAGTAGAATAAGCTTCAACTCCTAGATAATGACGAACAACCAGTAGTAAGCAGGAGGGTTAGACCGATATATCTAATTCTAATCCAATTTCATCAGTCTGGGCTTTAATGGAGTTTTAGTGTCCTATGTTGGTCTAAATGCTGTTTCAGAGGCTTTTCCACCCCGCAAAAACAAAAACAAACCTGGGGAAAACACTTAATTTTGGCATGAATTATAACAGATTAATTTTCTGTTAATCAACTACTTGACTAATCATTTCAGCACTAGAACGTACGTATTAACTGAGCTACTTTTTACTTTTACTAATAATTTCACTTCTATTCAGGTGACATTTCAGCTCAGTAACACTTCAGCAAGATATAGATTAGATAGATTAGATTAGCTTTTATTTCAAACATGTTAAAAAAGTAAAAAAATATAAGTGAGAAAAACAAAACAAGCAGGAGGGTTAGACTGATATATCTAATTCTAATCCAATTTCATCAGTCTGGGCTTTAATGGAGAGTTTTAGTGTCCCATGTTGATCTAAATGCTGTTTCAGAGGCTTTTCCACCCCGCAAAAACAAAAACAATCCTGGGGAAAACGCTGAATTTTTGGCATGAAAGTGGTCCAGAATTAAATATACTGAATATCGGCAGCTTCAATCCCACCCCAAAAAAAAAATAGTGATAGCTGCCTTCGAAAAACACATCGGTCGAATCCTAAAAAGGAGTGCAGGAGCTACAGTAGATATCGGTAGATATCACAGAATATTCCTGTGAGAGAGAGAGAGAAGAGAGAAGATCGCACTGTTTTGCCAGTTTCTAAACCAGTTTAACAGACTCTGAACCAGGGATGGGACGATTCAAAATTCAATATATCGCAATACAAAAATGTGACAATCCGTATCATGGGTCAGGAACATGAATGGTGATATCAGCTCCATGTTATTCTGCTGTAGTAATCACAAATAATATTATTGTCACTTTTTAAATTGTTGTTTACATTCTAGCAGCCGATGCCATCGCTAGTAGAAAGATTTGTGGCTCAGAAATAAACATAATTCTGCACAGTCAGACTTTGTTGACACTGAAATTTTTATTCTTTATTACATCGTATCGTGGTCGTATTGAATCGTGAACCCCATATCGTGTATCAAATCATATCAGGAGAACAGCAGATGGTCTCATCATCACTACTCAGTTTTAAAAAGAAATTAAGAACAGCAATCATTCAGAAATAAATCAGTTTAGGCTACATATGATATTCTGTATGTGAAGGTTGATTATATTTGTGGTGCTAACTTAGGTATTGCTTCACTGTGCATTAGTAGTATTGGGCAGTTATATATACTGATATATACCTAGTTTACTTATTCTATTATTTGCTTTAACCATTTACTGTTGAGGTGACATTATGAATGTGAGGAGAACATTTTTTTTTTTCTCTTATTTTTATTTCATTTTGTTTTGTTGATATTGTGGATTGTCCATTATGTGATGTTTGAATGTCTCGTCTTTTGTGTGGACCCCAGGAAGAATAGTTGCTACTGCGGTAATAACTGATGAGGATCCTAAATAAAAACTCATAAACATAAAAGCAGATGATGGCAGCATGAGCCTTTCTCCAAAAAACAAACCAGGCTAAAAACTGAGAGAGAGAGAGAGAGAGAGAGAGAGAGAGAGAGAGAGAGAGAGAGAGAGAGAGAGAGAGAGAGAGAGAGAGAGAGAGAGAGAGAGAGAGAGAGAGAGAGAGAGAGAGAGAGAGAGAGAGAGAGAGAGAGAGAGAGAGACTCTCTAAAAAGGGAGATAAACAGGATGTGAATTCACCACCAGCCTGCAGGTTAACACTGGTCCTGGACTGAACTTTCCACCAACCAGCCATCCAACTTCCAGAATCACTTCTATCTGTTCTGGAGGTGAAATAGTGAATTCTCAGATCCTAAAACTCAGCCCTCCTCCTCCTGCAGGTGAAGCCAGAGCCACAGTCACGCCACAGTAAGCCTCTCCCGGATTACCCAGCAGCCCTCACCTTGAGCCAATTAGGGACTTTCTACAGAGCTGCCAGTCTGCACTGCTGTGCTGCTAATCAGCCTGCAGAGGGCGCTGCAGGCCACAGAGAGGAGGCACTGTCTGCACTAGAAGTCAGTCTACTGGGTGTGATGGGGAAGCAGTGGGACAAGCAAGTTAAATATCAGGGGCCGGATTCACCAATGTTTTCTTAAGATAGATCTTAAGAAATGACATAAGAGGAAATGTTAGGAAGTTCTTAAGAAGGCTCTTAAGTGCAATTCCTCAATATTTTCTTAGTAACAGTCTCATTTCTTACGAATTTCTTTAATTTTCCTACTTAAGAACTTCTCAAAATAGAGCCTGAATTAATTCTGGTTAATAAACTTTAGGCTTACTGCCATTGAGGCTAGGAGACAAGGCTAGGAGGCTAGGAGACAAGGCTAGGAGACAACCCAAAGTGCTTCCATCTACAAAACAATTGGGGAAAAACCTATTTAGAGCAACTAGAGCAAAGATTTAAACATTGGTTGCTGTTGGTAACTGTAAAATTTGCAGCTTATTTTCAACAGACATGAGACAGAGGCCTACCTGGCCCTACACCAAATAAAGCTTTACAATAAATGTTCATCTTAATGTTAGGTGTAGGGGAACCTATGAAGACTTTGAACTATAACCTACTTGTCTAAAATATGTTTAAATATATGATATTAGAGGCTTACCTTTTCACTGTAGGAGTTTTAAGACAGGTGAAGGGCCGTCTTAAAGTTAAGAAAAAAATCAAGAACAAATTTGAGAACTTTCATTTCAAGAATACCATTTATTCCTAAGTTTTTTTTCTTAGGAAGAAACATAAGAAGAAAGTTAAGAAAATATATAAGAACTGTTTTTTTTTTCCTATTTTTTTTCTTAAGACTAAAGTTAAGAAAGAAAATGGCACTTGAGAAGATTTTTTTTTCTTAAGAGGGTTTTGTGAATCCGGGCCCAGATATCAGTCAGTCAGTGTCTCCACCTCTGATATGATGGAGGTATGAACGTGCAGCCAACCTGCTTTGCACATTTTTTCCATTTAATTGTTCAATTCTGTTTTTTGTAAATTCATTCTTCATTTAAAAAAGGCAATAATGTCTCCCAGAGTTTCTCTACCACTGAACAGGTGTGGTGGGTCAATCTGCCTTAAAGAGCTGCTGACACTAAAAGAATTTCATCAGTCTGGTTTCAGTGGAGAGTTTTAGTGTCCCATGATGCTCTGAATGCTGCTTCAGAGGCTTTTCCACCCTGATGAGAAGGAAATTCAGGGGAAACACTAGATTTTTTGGCATGAAAATGCTCAAATTTCAGTATCAGCCTTCAAAAACCCATATCAGTCAAACCACAATCACAGCATATATCTGGATACACTCCAGATAGCGGGTATGTGTGGTTAAAGCTGTGGGTCAGTGGAGTCTGGAGGCCACAGCAGCTGCTGCAGGGCCGAGCCAAGACGACCGGCTGTCAGGGAGGGAAATAAAAATATAAGTCTCACTGACAAACACAGGCTACATTTAAAACAGGAATCCCAAAACCTCCCTGCATACCAGAACCAGGAGACACATCAGATAATATGGAGGGAAACTCTAAACCTCACACTTCTGTTTTGATCAGCCAGCCTTCTTCCCTCACAGCCAGACAACAGACAACAAGCCGTTTCAGCTATTCCTACTTTAAATATTCCAACTGATCATTATCATAGTTTTAAATATTTCCACTGATCATTATCACAGTCCTGCTGATTTGAATAGGAAAACCGCTCTGCAGCTGTACAGGTGAAACCCCGAACAGGGAAGACATTTCCCAAAGTGTCAAGCGCCAATGATCCATTCTTTAACTTTTCTTTTTATCTCTTTTTTTTATATCTTTAAGTCGGTTGATCAAGTGGTCATGCTTTTCTTTCAGCAACATCCTGCTTCTAGGGCTGGGTGATACGGTTAAAATCAATATCAGGATAATCATATGGATATTTTCCGATATAAATATATATCACGATATGGCGGCACGTATGCAAAATCACATTAAATAATCAAATGAATGTTCATCCCTCTGAGACAAATGGTAATGTTCGGGTGTGACGTCAAACAAAACTGAAATTTTCAAATAATATTCCTGAAAGAAAAAGGATTTTTGCACAACTAAAACTCTTTGAGTGACAGATGCATATAGGGCAAAAACCAAAAAAGGTAGATACAGAGAAAGAAATATAAACCTGCTCTCTCTCTACACTTACATAATACTTTACTGCAACGTTTCAGTCATAGGACCTTCATCAGGCAAACATGTGTGTGTGATGTTTACCTGATGAAGGTCCTATGAATGAAACATTGCAATAAAGTATTATGCAAGTGTAGACAGTGTGTGATTTTTAAGTAAAATTTGCTTGTTATCATCAGTTCAGTCAACAGAATTGTATGTCACGATATCCGAAAATCACCATATCATGACAATTGATTACGCTAATCAATTCGTTTTTCATTATTTCTGTCAACATGCTTGTCTTCACATAACACATGGGTGGTATTAATATGAACTCCATATCTTAAAAGCATCAAGGAGTTATAGTTGTTTCAAGAAAATCTGTTTTTCCTCATTAATAGGCAGATTTTTGCAGCAAGGAGCTCCAAAATCTAATCAGATCATCTATTTTATAAAGGGGAACCTGTGGTGTATACCAGTGGTTCTCAACGTGGGGTCCAGGGACCACCAGGGGTCCTTGAGGGAGTTCCAGGGGGTCCCCAGCAAACTGATGAATTGTTAAACTTAACCATTATTTCATTTACAACACAATTAGAGAATGTAGAAGAATGACTGTTTTGATCATAGTTTCTCTGTTATCTCTCTTCCTACAATACAGACAGTCATGGAGTTCTGGACAAAATCATATCTGACAATAAAAATATTCTCAGATTTGATTCAGAGAGACAAAATCTCATCAAATGGGGGTCTGTGGCTCTGATGTGGACTAAATTAGAGGTTCTTGATATGAAAAAGGTTGAGAATCACTGGTGTATACCATATCATGATATGGCTTACGTATATAGAATCATACGTTGAATAATCACATTAATGCTCCCATTAATCCCATTGAACTGATTAATAATGCTAGGTATGATTGAAACAAAACTAAAATTTTCAAATAATAAAAAATATTTCACACCTCGTTTTGTTTTTAAATAAAATTTGCTTGTTATCATCAGTTCAGACAGCAGAATTGTGTGTGTCACAGTATCCCAAAATCACCATATCATCACCATATGATTCCACTGAAAGACGATAAACGATATTATGAATGAATTATCCACACACACACACACACACACACACCCCTAGTGGACGGATGGAATAAAACCAAAAATCTGTGGGTTACGACTTTAATGAGCAACAACAGAACCCAGAAAACCAATTACTCTATAATTAATATTTCACCAAAGCCATTAGTCCAGAGTCTAGAGTCTAGAGTCTCCGGGCCGGCGGCGGCTCACTCACCTTGTGGAGTAGGTGTAACCAGTGTTGACTGGCCACAGCGATGCGTTCAAGTGCAGCTCAGAGAAATCCTCCATGGTCTGGAGTCTGGACTCTCAGTCACCAGACTGCAACAGCCACACCAGGACACTTTACTTATCTGCTGCTGCTTCTCCACTCATTTACCCCCCCCATTAAACCATCCACATCCACTCACACATGGGTATTACTGTACTTGTGAGGACCTTCATCAGCTGGATTCACTCCCCAACTTTAACTCTCACCATAACCCAGTTCTAATTTTAACCCTAAAACTGGTCGCTGCCAAAATGTTCTTACTATGGAGGATTTTCATCAGCTTCTTTTTTTCTATCCTTGTGGGGACATTCGATCCTCAGAATGTATAGAAATACAACACACACACACACACACACACACACACACTATTGTTCAGCTCTGTCCGTTTCAAGCCGGTCAGTCCCTTCCCATACCAGACAGACTATTAATAACCAAAAGCATAACCCCTTGTTTTTCCTTCTTCTTTCTCTTCCTATAATTCCCCTATGGATTTAATAGAAAAGAAAAACAACAACAACATCATAATGCTTCTTCTTCTTCTCTGAAAAAGACAAAAGATCTCTGTACCTTCATACAGCCTGTGAGAGCAGGATCACGCTGTGCAAAGTCTAACTGAGGAGGAAATACTACTGCCATATAAATAAATAAACACACACTGAGACAGTCAACTAGGGAGCCAAGCCACACCCAGACACACACACACACACACACACACACACACACACACACACACACTAGAGAGAAAGCCAGGTGTGGGGCTCAATAGAGTTCCGTACTTGTAATTAACCCCAAGAAGTACCAGTGATAATCATGAACAATAGCAGGGCTAATTAGTTTCATTAACAATTAATCTATCAATTATATATAATATTAAATATTTTTTCTATTAAATTGATTAATTATTTTGTCTATAAAATGTTAAAAATAATGACAAATGCCAATCACAAGTTACCAGAACCCAAAGTTATTATTCAAATGTCTTCCATAGTCTGACCAAAACAGCAGCCAAAAACCCCAAAGTATTGATTTTATAATGATATGAAACAGAGAAAAGCAGCAAATCTTAGTGTTTAAGTTTTCTCAGCTCCTCTATGAGCTGAGAAAACACTACCATCTGTGGTCGGATGAAACCTGCTCAAAAAGCTGTTAAATAAACTCAAAATGACAAGGTGGTCGAGCTCAAAACAAGGCAGCTTCTCTCAGTTCCTGAACAGTTTACATTCATGGAGATACAGCAACAAACCTCTGGCTGGTTTGGTATTTTTATATCATTCTAACCTTGAAGCTAACTCTGTTCCACCAGCTGCAAATCACTTCACAGCAGAAGCTCAGATCTCCAGGTGAGACCAAGTCAACTTCGCTTGAGTCCCAAGTCAGTCTCAAGTCTTGAGGCACAAGTCCCAACTCCAACTGTGGATTACCAAATCAAATCCAGGTCAAGTCCATGTCATTAATGACTTTAGAAACCTTTTCAAGTCATCAGAGTACAAGTCAGAGTCAAGTCCCAAGTCACCAGAACCCAAGTCAAGTCAAGTCTCAAGTCTTCTCTTCATGCATCAAGTCAAGGCTTATGGGATTAGAACCTTTTCAATGCAATGCAATGCATTTTAATAGCATAAAAACTTAGTAAGTAAGTGCATGAGTTTGATATAATCAGTGTGGCCCATCAGTGTAATCAAAGTAACCCATGTGTCCAAAGTCCAAAAATGTGTGTGCTTGATTCAGTTTGGAAAAAGTAGAAAGTTAAATTCATTAGAAAGAGTTTAAATGTCTTTGGAATATTTTCACATTACTTATATAATATATATTATATTTTATTAGAGGGTTTTTGTGAGTAGCATGACTAAGCCTGTTGACAGTGTGGTTTGGTTTGCCTTGTCACTGCAGAGGGCCTGTCAACTCCGAGCCAATCAGCGTGGAGCTCAGGGGAGATGACGTGACAAATAACCAATCACCTTCTGCAGTGGGCGGGGTCCCGCGAAAAACGAACTGTCAGGTTTGCTAACGTTAGCTGTAGCTTTCAAACTGTCGCCATTTGAATGTAATTTAAAACGCAGGCGGACATAACTTACCTGTAGTGTCGCTCCCAGCAGGCCGGTGAGTCTGTCAGTGAAGCAGCGAGCCGGCTGGCTGCTGCTAACAAAGTATTACTGCGGTCTGCTGGCCAGACTACAGACCCGTTACCTAACGTTACGGTTCCTTTAAAAGACACTCAAAAATTACTCCCGTTACCGCCGGGATAAAACAAAAAAATACTAAGGTTTCCTTCTCTCAGCTTTGCTTTTCTGCGAGAAACATCTTCTAAATGTTGACTGTCAACAGTAAACTCTGAGTCGAACACTAAAAGATGCGGTGACCACTTGCTCTGTTTCGTGCTGGAGAAGATGACGCTGTAACTTCACAGGTTTTATAGAGGTCGCGGTGCTTTATTGCCCCGCTGTGGCGGGAGTGATAACTGCCTCCAGCGGATACACTACCAAAGATCGTTCTTGTAACCAACAAGATACTTCACATCTGAATCAGCATATGAAAACATAACTTTTTAAAATTATATTATTGATGAATACTCAGCTAATATGATAGTTAGTTAGTGTCTCACAACATTATTAGTGAACTAATATCTTATTCATTACGCTGTTTGAATGAATTTAATAATCCTCTCGCAGAATAACTCGTCTAAACTGCCTAACGCAATTCACGCGAAGACGGAAGTAGATAGGAGTGAAACCTCTCGCTTTATCTGAACATACTGCATATACCATATTCCTTGTTTTTTATTTTTGGTCATTAGGAAATTATATGCAACAACATACTGATTGGAAATTTTCAACTAATGCAACGGTGCAATGAGCGGTTTGTATTTGAAAAAGTATAAGCACGTAAAAAAAAAAAAAGAAAGTTGCGTGAACCGGATGTAGAATCTTGCCGAACGAGGTCACTGCAGCCATCAACAACGTGCACCCATGTGTTGGATGTAGAGGCATAAGAAAAATAGAAAACAGGTATGGTCATTTGTAATTTTTCCTTAAAAGATTTTCTGAATATTGTTCCGATATGCTTATGTAAATATTCGTAGGTTATTGCTGTTGACAAATCGCGTTTTATTTCACCAGCGGCCTTTGAGAAGTGTGATTTTGCTAACTTAGCTCAAGTATTCCTGTTGCTGTAGTTCAACATTAGCATAACTAGTAACTAGCTAATCATCTAACTAACTATCAACTGAGTGCACACTGGCTACATATACCACACTGGGTTCAACATCCGCCTGCAACACAACAGATCAGAACGAAGTATCATATGATTTACTATGATTTCTCTGGGTTTGTTTCTCTAGTGTGAAGAGAGCTGTACTCCAAACTCCATTCAAAAATCTGACAAATTAACGTTTTCTTGTTAATGGGATGCAAAATATGCATTAATGAAGACATTTTTATTAATTTATACACTCTTCAATTCGGCATGTATGTAATCCATCAAACATCACTTCGTTTTACTAAAATGTCATCTTTTAAAATGGTTCAAACTGCTGGCTACCTGCCGCCCACCACAGTGTAACGTTATTTTGGTGGCGGAAAAAGCTGAGATGTTACTGAAATAACGCGTTGCTTGGTAAATCATCTATGTGCCGAAAATACCAGAAGAACCTAACAATTCCTAAAAGGTCTTCAGTCGTGTTGTACCAGGTATGAACCTCTGCTGACTAACAAGGACACATTATTACCAGCCTTTTTGAGTGGAATTTGGCATGATATATTTCTACGAGTCAGAACGCATTCATAAGCAAACCAATTTAGAAAAAGTGAAATTTTATTTAAATAAGCGCTGCTTGGTGGATCATATGTATGCTGAATTGAAGTTTGGATTCCAGCAATTCAGGAAAAAAGCCATAAGTAATTTCCTAGCAATTGTTAGCTTTGTATCAGTTCAACAGTAAACAACGTTAGCTCTGTAATCCAGCTTTGTACTGTGTGTGTGAGCAGACATCATGACGTCCCTGGCCCACCAGCTGAAGCGGCTGGCCCTGCCGCAGAGCGACCCCGGCCTGCTGACCCGGGCTGAGGTCGCCTCGCTGCTCTTCGACCCCAAAGATGCTGCTTCCATGGACAGGAGCACCTTCTACGCCCTGGGTGAGTCCTGTCCTGGTCCCAGAATGCACCGCTGTTGTGGTTATGTGTGTTTATTTGTGTGTGTGTGTGTGTTGGGATCAGACTGATATTGGCCTTAAAAATCAGATGTCAGACAATCAATGTCGTCCACAAAATAGGGCAACAGACTTTAATGCGTTGGTCCCCGGTTCTAATCCCATAAGCCTTGACTTGACTTGGGTTCTGGTGACTCGGGACTTGACTCTGACTTGTACTCTGATGACTTGAAAAGGTTTCTAAAGTCTTGACTTGAGATCTTGTGTTTGTGTAAATGACTTAGATTGAAAGTGATGAGATTTGTTCCAGCAGACGACTGAATTGAAATTCTGTTTTCTGAATTTGTATGGAATGATTGAATTTATTGAAGTTGAAACTGATTATAGAAATCAAACTCATGATGCTCTTACCAAGTTTTTATCCTATTAAAACCATATTGCATTGAAAAGTCCTAGATATTTAGTTTTCTTTAAGATATTAATGATGATACTGGACTCTTGATTTGTTCTGACTTGACTTGCTGGTCTACATTTAGACTTGAGACTTGACTTTAATGACATGGACTTGACTTGGACTTGACTTGGTAATCTACATTTAGACTTGACACCAAAAGACTTAGAACCATGTTAGAGTGTCTGGTATTGGACACAGTTCTGCTTCTGTTACCTCCGGGCTTCTTAGCCAGAAAAACTGTAGGTCTTTGGCTCCGCCCACTGAGGTTTAACTCGACCAATGAGATCATTTCTGCCTGTGTATCACTAAACCTCCTCTCTGCCTCCTCCTCTCTCCCTCCAGGTTGCACAGGACTAGAGGAGCTGCTGGGAATCGAACCAGCGTTCTCAGAGTTTCAGGACACTCTGTTCAGCCAGGCGTCTCTCACCCTGGAGCGCAGCATCCAGTCCAAGGAGGTGAACGACAAGCTGGACGCCGGCGTGGCGCTCTTCCTCACCCGCCTCTCCCCGTACTTCCTCCTCAAGCCGGCTCACAAGTGCATCGAGTGGCTGGTTCACCGGTACGATTCAGCTTCTTCTTCACACCTGGCCGACACTTTTGTTCACATCACTAAACCTAATTTTAATCACAAATATAGTTTTACTGTAGCGGAAATATCACTAGAATTCATTATAGTGAATGATGTGATTAAGTTTCGACTGATAAGAGTTTTTGAAGACCGATATTAAGACTGATATTTTTTAATGTACCAATATTCAGTGTTGGTAAATGTTGTAGATATTCAAAAGAAATGACCTAGTAAATGACCTTGTATACCTGTCTGTATTGGTAAATTATAGGTATTCTTTTATTTATAGGCATTTTTTTATTCAGTTAGTTTTTTTAAATTTTTGTATTTATTTTTTACATTTTCATGCCAAAAAATTCCCCCAAATAATTACAAGTACTCAAGTAGTTTTTCCCCCAGAATTTATTCTTGGCAGGGTTGACCAAAAATAAAAACAAACAAACCATATTCCTTAATACTTGTGGAATCAGATCAAAATGTCATATTAGAATCAATTCAGGTTAAGGGCTTCCCATAGACGACCAGTGTAGTATTGATCAATTCTACAGTAAATATGTAATCAATCAAATTGGAGAGGGATGATACTGACTGGACCAGATCCGAATGCTAATAGCTACAAACTGATATATCGGTCTAACCCTAGATTTTATATTTTCGTTTTTTTTTTTGCTATTGTGATCCTGTGTATTGATAACAGCATATTAAGTGGTGTGTGTGTGTGTGTGTGTGTGTGTGTCGCAGGTTCCACATCCAGCTGTATAACGTGGACAGCCTGCTGGCCTGCGCTCTGCCGTACCACGAGACCAAGCTGTTCGTCAGAGTGCTGCAGCTGCTGAAGATCTCAGACCCGACGCACCGCTGGAACTGGCTGCACTGCCTGCAGGTCAGTGGCTGTTTACATGTGTTTCTGTGTGTGTGTGTGTGTTTGTGTGTTTGTGTTAGTGTGTGTGTTTGTGTGTTTGTGTGTTTGTGGTGGGAGTCTGTCTCTGTGCCTCTGCAACTGTGTTCAGGTTAGGGCGCAAATCCAAGAATGCCAAGTCGATATGTTGCACAGTCAGTTAGGGCTGAAATGGGAACCTCTGGCTATCAGATGCCAACATCCGTCTCCTTCTACCCATAATCCCTTGAGTTTCAGGGTGGTTTCCTGTAGTCGGTTTGATTAATGAACCGCACCGCAGTTCTCTTGTTAGAGGACTAATGGTACGTTTTCACAGGGGCATCATTTCACACAGCAGTATTGGACGCTTGATAGTGCTTTGATATTGGTTCCTTGCTGCACCTGATTGGACGAACGCTGTCACTCACTGGGCCTATTACGAAAATAGTTCACCGAAATGCGTTTCTGAAAACATTTGAGCCGAGAAATAAGCCGTGCAGCTGCTGAGTCTGTCTTCATTTTAGATCGACAACGGTTAGTTTTAAAGTTTGTACGCGAGTTTCGGGAGTTTCTAGAGGCGGCGAGTCACGTTGGACGCTCCTGATTTGCATAAAGTAGCCTAGACCTCAACTTTATGCAAATGTGGAGCGGCCGACGTGACGCCCCGTCTCTCGAAACGCACCGCGGCGCTAACAGAATGCATTGCACAGCTGCTTACATAGAAAATGAATGGAAAGCGTGGAAATGACGGATCCTGTGGAAACTTTCGGTGAGACTCTCAGTGTCGTTATTTGGTGCCACCAGAGTTCAAAGGTCATCGATCTCACCTGGACAAACCAACTGAACTAAAGGAGGAAACACTGCAGAGTTCAGATAAACTCTTTGTCTTGATAAAGAAAGTGAAATCACAGCTGCAGAGGACAGCGTTGCAGAAGGAACTCTGTACCAAGTCAGTGTGTGCTGTGCGATAACTGCAATTTACAGAACCAGGAATCATGGGAGAGTAATTGATGTCAGCCTGGTGTTTGTCTGTTCAGAAACCAGGCGTGCCTCTGGCCAGAGGAACGCTCATCACTCACTGCTACAAAGACCTGAGCTTCATGGACTTCATCTGCACCCTGGTCACCAAGTCTATCAAGGTAAACTGACTCGTCTGTCACACCGCATCACACCGAGTCAGACCGCTTCACGTGTGTGTGTGATTTTTGAAATGTTGAAATCAAAGGACGGTTCTAGTTCTGGTGTTCAGCATTTGGCTCCTGTCCCTCATTACACTTCTACTTTATATTATTTATCAGCAAGATTTTCAAGCAAAATCAAAAATACAAGCAAAAAACCTGTTATCAAAGGAAGCTGAGAACTGACTGAGAACCATCAAATCTTCCTTACTTCCCTCTGTCTTCTTCTCTGCAGGCGTACTCGGGACGCTCTGGTAACTGTTCCCAGCTCAGAGTGATCTTCTCCTTCTACGCCTCCACCATCGTCCCGGCTCTGGACGCTGTGGAGAAAGTGTCGGACACCATCATCTCCAAACTGCTGCCTTACGTTCAGAGGGTAAGGTGGGACCAGTGAACAGCTGTTAGCACTACTGATGCTCTAGCCTGTTATTCAGACTGAATGGCCGTTTTGTTCCCATTTTCTGAGTGGGGGGGTTGATTTTCTCCCGAACCAATCACTATTGACCGACGTATCTGGCCGCTCTGACGTTATTTTCAGATTTCAAATTCAACAAATCCATTCTACTGAAATGCCAGTGAAAAACCGTCCCACGAACGGTTCAAACTTTAGTCCCGCCCACAAAGGCTCTGATTGGCTCGATTGTTTCTCAGAGCGAGAACAAGCCGTTGACGAGGGAAACCCCAGACTCTCTGAATCGCTCGACAAAATCTGAAAAGTGGGCGGGACGAGATTCAGGAGTCTGGAACCAGGATACTGATGCACCGATATATCGCTAAACAATCGATATCGGCCTGTGTGGACTTTGACAAGCACAATCGGTATCGATTATATTTTTACAGCCAATTGTTGTGTGTGTGGTGATGTCACCTACAGTTAGTGACATCACCTGGTACCAGAGATCTGCCAGTAGCAGATGGCAAAATCAGTAACATGCTTTTTACCATTAGATGTCAGGCTTTACACAGATTTGGGTTTGGGGTTAAGTTTCTCTTTAAATAGTCTGTGTGAAGCTATCCCACATGCAAACACAGACAGTGTTTTTATTTCCTTTTTAATGGGAATTCCTGTTTATATACACTACCAGTTAAAAGTTTGGACACAGCACATTTCTCTTTATTTTCACTATTTTCCACATTTTAAAGACAATGAAATAATGAAATAACACAAATGGAATTATGCAGCGACCAAAAAAAGTGTAAAACAAATCAAAACTATCTTTTATTTTAGATTCTTTAAAGCAGCCGCCCTTTGCCTTGATGGAAAGACAAAGGCTTTGTAAAGAAATTCATACATAGGATCAACTTCACTATTTATATTTGTCTGAGAAACAAATTTCAAACATTTAAGCAGAAGCCTTTAGATCAAAATGGCTTTAAGAGAATGAGAAACACAGAACATTCAATCAGGAGGGTCCAGACTTTTCACAGGCAGTGTATTTACATTTTTTACCCCCATTCTTATGAAGATAGGCCTATTTCCAACACAAATTCCCCTTTTCAGTTATTTTGCTGACATGTCTCTCTGCCCGCTCCAGGGTCTGAAGTCGTCCCTGGCGGACTACAAGGCAGCCACCTACATGATCGTGTGCCAGCTGGCTGTGAAGGTGGTGATGGAGGCCAGTCTGGTCGACACGCTCGCCCTGCACATCAGCAAGTCCCTGCTCAGAGAGCCGGTCCTGGATAAAGAGGGTCTGGGCTGCCTCATCGTCCTGCTGCAGAACCAGAAGGAGGGAGCTGTCGGGCCCAGGTGGGTGCAGATCCACGGAGAACAGATCGATCATATAATTTAGTTTAGAGGCGTGTTCATAGCCAGCATGTTCAGATCGGAGGCTGCAGTCTAATATGCCTGTTCCCAGTGGTGGAAAGTAACTAAGTACATTTACTCAAGTACTGTACTTAAGTACAATTTTGAGGTACTTGTACTTTACTTGAGTATTTCCATTTTATGCTACTTTGTACTTATACTCCACTACATTTTAGAGGGAAATATTGTACTTTTTACTCCATTACATTTATTTCACAGCTATAGTTACTAGTTACTTTTCAGATCAATATTTTATATTAAAAACATTTGATCATCCTTATAAAATAACTATAAAATAGCATTGTTATAGATTAGACTACCCAAAAGTATAGCTAAATTGTTAAGATTAGCTTCACGTTGACAACTTTAAAATGCTGCTTACATGTACATGTATGTCAATAAATCAGTATTAATATTCCAATAATTTATGAAAAATATAACTCTCTAAATGGGGACAGTTTGCATAATGAGTAAGTTTACTTTGATACTCTAAGTACATTTTGCTGCCAATACTTATGTACTTTTACTTAAGTAAGATTTTGAATGCAGGACTTTTACTTGTAATGGAGTATCTTTACATTGTTGTATTGCTACTTTTACTGAAGTAAAACATCTCAGTACTTCTTCCACCGCTGCCTGTTCCTCCTCAGAGCCTGCGGTCGTCTGTGCTGCATGTCGTCTCTGGTTGCGACGCTGCAGCTCCTGGCGGCGCTGCATGACGTCGGCCCGCTGCTGCGCTACCTGCTGCCCCACCTGCTGCACGCCGTCTTCAACAACACACCTGGTGAGACACAGGGCCGCAGGGTTTAGACACAAAGTCTTACTGAGATCTGTTTTGTTGTTGTTTGAATTTACAGTACACATGGACACATAAATCCAGTTCCCAACCCTTACAAAAGGGTTGCACACTACCTCTTCTGGATACGCTCTGTGAACTGAACATTATAACGATTAACCACCGAGGATGATTAAAAAATCTAAAATAATCTCTTCCCTGTTGTTTTTCCCAGATGAGGTGGAGATGGAGGAGGCCGAGACTCCGGCTCCCAGTCACTGCAGAGTGTTGGAGTCGATCCTGCAGGCCGTTCCCCTCACCAAAGGCCTGGACAACACTGTGGCTCGGTAAACACACAGCCTTCCCCCAAAAAATATTAAGAAACATCTGATTTTTGAGTTTGAGGGAAGGACTATAGCCTGGTGGTTACAATAACTTACATAATTTAAAGCCTTAAGAGGGATCAGTGTCTTAAATACAGTTATTGGATGTCTTATTTTTAGCTATGGGTGGTACTGTTAGTCGGTCGGTCTCTCTGTTCACCGCTCTCTGGGTCACATGAGCCACAGGGAGTTAGACTACAGACTCTCAAGCGGGAGACCCGAGTTCGATTCTCAGCAGAGACTCTTCCACAAAATTCAACGTCGCAGGCTGTTAGACTCTTAGTCTTGTTTCACCATGCAGTGCAGGTTCCTTTTTGCTGTATGCAAATGTACACAGTAAACCGGCCACTGTGTATGATTATGATTTCCCCATGCTGCCTTCAGCGTATTGAAAAGTTATAGCTGAGTGACCGGTGTTGTTGTTCCTGCAGTTTGCTGCTGGATGAATATCTGAGTCAGAACGAGCCGACTGACGAACACGTCGCCGCCCTCAACCAGCGCCTGCTGCCTCTGGTGCGACTGTTCGAGTCCAAGTGAGTCTGACTAAATACCACCATGTTTCACATTTTAGGCATTCAGCTGATGCTCTTTAATGTTGAGGAACCAGAAACTAGTAAAACTGTCAAATGAATCCATGTACATGTTGCCACTTTGACCCATTTAGTTGAAATATTTTCTCCTAAATTATGATGGTTGGAGATTGCCGATGTCAGCTGTCTCCTTGGAAAACTCTGCCTACTAAGTGTCAGGAAAAGAGCAAAAATGTATTTAACGATTGGAGTATAATTGAATTTTCATATTTTTATACCGTATTTATATGTACACAAGACCGCAAATTATATTTTTACAAGGCAATCTTACATGGGAACTATCTTTCCATGGGCTTTAAGCTGATTAGTCCCAGTATCAGTGTGCATGTAAAAACACTCATTTTAAGTCACTCAGGTCAAGAGCGTCAGCTAGGTGTCTAAAATGTAAAAACATACAGTATTGTGCATTACCACATGGTGTTATGAGACTAACTTGATGTTAGTTAGTCTGTTCTGATGCTGAACACTAACCTGTGTTCTCCCTGCTCAGGTACTGCACAGCTCTGGAGGCTGCAGTCGCTGCTCATGTCGGAGACGTCAGCAACACAGAACAGAAGCAGCTCTTCCACCAGTTCCTCTCTCTGTCCATGAGCAGCGGAAAATACCAGGTACGTACGAGAGGAGATAGAGTGTGTGTGTGTGTGTGTGTGTGTGTGTGTGTGTGTGAAGAGCAGGGTAACTAGATGCAAGAGGAGCTGACACGCACCAATGGAAGAAAATAACTCCTCAAACTGAGATGTTGGAATACAGAAAGGCCGTGTTCATGAGCGCTCACACAAAAGCACCAGGCAGAAAATACAAAATAAAAGCCAAAAACGTAACCAAACAGAATAAAATCAGTGTTAAAAAACGACAGAAAAGACATGAGAGCAGTGACACTGTAAAGACAGAAACGTGACTTGACCTGTGTCGTGTCCGTCTGCAGATCCTGGGCGACTCGGACACTTCCCTGCTGCTCAGTCTGAATCACCCGCTGCCCTCCGTCCGCAGCCTGGCTGTGGAGCATCTGATGGGCCTCATCTCCTCCGGACAGGTATGTCAGCAGAGCTCTTTTGTTTTTTTGGCGTTTTCTTTCCTTCTGTATTGACATTTTTGTTTGCTTTCACATGAAAAACAACAATCAGTCCAGTAACAGCATGCAAGCAATTCTATAGGGCCAAATCTTCCTCTTCACATTTAAAGTTCAGGAGCAGACAATAAAAACAGTTTTGTTGAACACCAGAGAAGATCATTTACAGCAAAGAGTGCAGACAAGTCCATCATGCTGAGATAGAGAGAAGTTGAAGGAACTGGAGTCAGATTTGTTTTGACTCTCTAACCTGCAGGATGACAGGTGACCAAATAAGTGTCCAATAAGTGAGAGTTTGATTCATGTGACTTTTGTTTACAAGTCCTGGTTTTTGGGCAGTATGAACCTAAACTAACCAAATACAAAAACACAACAAAGTCTATAGCTTTCACATGAAAAACAACAATCAGTCGAGTAACAAAATGCAATCAATTCTTTAGGGCCAAATCTTCCTCTTCACATTTAAAGTTCAGGATTAGAACTGACCACACAAATACGGTTTTGTTGAACAGAGAGAAGATAATTTACAGCCAAGAAAAGTCCATCATGCTTAGGTAAAGGGACTGGAATCAGATTTGTTTTGACTCTCTAACCTGCAGTTTACCAAAACTCCTATAAAAGAGCTACTTGTGAGTCATGTGACTTTTGTTTACAAGCCCTGGTTTGCTTGTAATTGGCCAGTGTGAACCTAAACGAACCAAATACGAAAACACAACAAAGTCAACTGTTCCTCCGTGGTTCAGACCAAAGAAAACAAACTGTAGGTGTGTGGACAGTGTTTCTCACTGTAGCGTCTCTGTGTGTCACAGCAGGAGAGTCTGGACGAGTCTTTCCTGAAGCAGGCGGTGGTGGAGCGGCTCAGGGACGACGTGCCGGAGGTCGTGGCTGCTGCCCTCAAAGCCCTGGAGGTCAGCTGGGTTTCAGATGGTTTCACTCCAAAACCACCTGGGAAAACATCTCATTCACATTCTCCCTGCCTTTGAACTCTTGCTCAGTGTTGTTGTTCTGTTGTTGTTGTTGTTGTTGTTGTTGTTGTTTAGGTCTTCATGGATCGTCTGGATCCAGAAGACATTGTCTCCTGTTTGCTGTCACTGCTGCAGAGAAGAGACATTTCTCTGGCTGATCAGTGGTCAGTAGAACACACACACACACACACACACACACACACACACACACACACACACACACACATCTGCATTACATAAAAATATATGTATTCACTAAATATTCACCCATAACTGACATTGACATCACATCAGCTGCATCGTTGTCATTACTTTGATAACACCCAGATGTTTCTCCTCCATTCTTTTATTCTATTGGTTATTCTTATTTTTATTTTTTTTTTTTTGCTTACTATTCACAAAATTATTAGTATTATCATTATGTACAATTTAAGATGTATTATTTAATGTCTGAATTATTATTGTTATGAATTATTATGATTCAGTGATTTTATGTCATTTGTTAGACTATATAGCTTATTGTTCATTTATTCTATAATACTTCTTCTCCTTCTTCTTCTTCTTCTTTTTAGTAGTAGTAGTAGTATAAATGTGTCTATATAATACTGTGTGTCCTCTGTCTTGTCTGCAGGCTGGCGGTGCTGCAGGAAGCAGTGCGGCTCCTGTCTGACCCCCGCCTGGTGAAGGGGGGGGCGGAGCTTATTGAGAGGGCGGGCTGGACGCTGCTGCCCCTCCTGGTGGTCAGCTCCGCCCGGCCGGACTCCGCCCCCCTGCAGCTGGCCTGCTGCATGGCCCGCTGCACCGTCCTCACCCAGCACCCGCTCACCCTGGACTGGGCTCAAGGTGACGAACAAAAACTAGTCACAACCTTTTAGTGTCAGGAAGGAAAGTTTGTAGTTTAGTTTTCACAGTGAAATGTCTTGAATTATATTATCTAAACTCACAGCTTAAAGAGGTCTTGAAGTACACGTGAATATTGCATTTCAAGTGTTAAATTCAGTTTTAGAGTTGTGATTTTTGGGTGTGTTGTTTTCCTGTAAGAAATCAGCTCAGTCATGCAAACATATTATAAGTCTATGTTTTTTTCATCTTCATTTAATTTGCTCATTCACTTATATTTCATGCTGCATGGCAATAGAAAGGCCTTAAAACCTTTTAATTTAAGATGATGAAACTTGGAAACAGCCTGTTTTAGTTTTGTTTATTTGCGGAAACGATAAAAACACTGGAAAAGTAAGTTTAAAGTAGAAGTAAACCGTACAGGAGTTTACAACAATTTCCTCTCAAATCCTTCAAAAATCAGACTTAACATAAGGACTTACTTGAGAGCTATTGACATTTATGCCATTTAGCTGATGCTCAGATTAGCTTACAATGAGTGCAGCAGTAGAATAAGCTTAAATTCCTGCATAACATGACAATGAACATTATATTTGAATCAGGATTACTCTAAGAGCATAACACGTGTCTTTGTGAGAGTAGACCTGAAAGTGAATTAACATCAGAATGTTTTTTTGCCCCACAGAGCTGGAGAAAGTGCTGAAGCGAAGCTCTGAACCCGACTTCTTAGGTTTGGCAAACCAGTGTCTCGTCTCCACTCTGACCAAGAACCTGGCCAACATGGAGCATTTCTCCAGACGGGACGCTGTGAGTCTCCTCCCTGGTTTTATTTCCCTCTGTCTACAGAAATCAGACAAACAGAGATCCTCTCAGTTATTATGCTAGTTTGATGTCATCCATCTTCCTGATGATTGATTCCATTTGAAGTTTGTGTGGCTTTGATAATGACATGATTGCTACTGGAAGCAGCTGGAAAAGTAAACACAAAACGACGCCAGAAGGTTTTTAAATTTCACCTGCTGCCCTCTAGTGGCTGGCGTACGCCCTTTTCTCTTACTTGGCTGAAATTATTTTCGTTTTATTTTATTTTAAGCCAGATTACAAAAGTTGATGTTGATGTATATTTTGTTTATATGACACATCTCTACTCTCATAACAAGGAAAAATCAGCACTTGCATTCACTGTTCGGTCTCGTCTTGTTTATTCAATCAGCAACATGAACCTGAACATTTTTAGTCAAGCCGAGACTGGTAGAGTGAATTAGCAAGTGCTGTTTTTTCACATGAAAAGGGTGCCAGGACACCCTATTGTGAAATCCCTATTCTTAACCATCAATCTATTGCAATCATTATTCCCATATGATGTGAAGGCAGCAGGAGAGACCTCAAAAATGGCTTTTCCAGAAATATCCTTCTCCTCATCCTCTCATCTCCCCCCCCCCCCCCCCTCAGCTGGAGAAGCTGGCCCAGTCGGTGGAGCAGCAGCGGGGCTCCGGTCTGAGGGAGCGGGCGTCCTTCCTGGTGCTGACCCAGACTCTGCTGCAGGGCCTGGGGGAGCTGAGCGAGACCCAGCACCTCCTCACCGCCCAGAGGCTCTACACACTGCTGGAGCGCCCCCTGCTGGAGCTCAGCAGGGACGAAGACGCCCAGGTGAGAGGGGGAACATTAAAGTCCCAATGAAACTGCATTCTGAGAGCCTCCTGCTTCCTTAATGTGATGTATTTCCTGTTGAAACAGGATGTGGGGGCGGGACATAACGCGGGGAGGGATCGTTCAAAAGTGTAAACCAATGGGAGATCAGTTAGGGAGAGAAAGGCAGTTTCATTTGACAGGAGAGGTGGAGGGATGAGACTGTTCAAAAATCTGTGGTGTTTTATTGGTTGGACTTTTTATTTACACTTCCTGGTACACGATGATGTCACCACTAAAAATGTTCTGTTTTCTAGGAAGTAAAAGTAATGAGATGTTAATATAAAAATGTGAGAAAATGCAAATTTTTTTCTTATTTTTTTGGCATAAATTGTCAAATAGATGTATGTATGATAGAGAAAAAGTCATCTTTAATTTCAGTGTGACTTTAACGAATCCAATTTAGTAAGGTAAATTCAGTTAAGGAATTCAATTACTATTCAAGAATTCAATAAGGTAAATTCGATTTGGAGACAGTGTTTAAAATATATATATAAAAACATCACATCATATACCATACCAACAACAACAACAACAACTGATGAGACCAGAGAAACAGTTGAAATAGCATTGTACAGCTAAAAACAGGACTCAGTACAGCACAGTAGGGGCACTTTTATTGTCCAGCTAATGAGAATTGTCCTCAGATTTTCTTAAGCCATAGTTCACTGGGTTTGTAATGATAATTTTTAAATCTGATGTGCAGTAAGTACGCTATTAGTTTTCTTAAAATTGCCCACAATGTCTCTTTCCCTTTTAGAACCAGATGAAGCAAAGTGTTTCTCTCTCTCGTTTTCCTTCCACAGTATTACAAAGCCTCATAATAATGGTTGTGTTTTTGTCTGTGTGGTTTAACAGGACGCAGAGGGGCGAGTCGTTGCTCCCGCCTCCTTCTCCGAGGCCCTGACTCTTTACCTCCGAACAGCAGGGGGGAAACCAGGGGAGGGACTGGAGAGAGAGTACAGCCTCGCCCTGATCTCACTGCTGAGAGGATTCATCTCCTCTCTCAAGTGTCATGACACGTCCTTCAAAGGTAGTTTTGCGTCTGTGTATAGACCCAACATGCTTTTTTTCTAAATCATGTTTTTGATAAATTGGGTAGTTCTTATGCCACCAGTAGTGTGTACTAAAATGATGATATGTAGATGATGAACACGTTTAACAGACAGTTGTATTTGGGGAACACACTTGATGAACAGTTGGATTTTAGGAACGTACGCTTAAAGAACGTTTAATTTGGGGAACATATAGCTAAAGAACAGTTGGATTTGGGGAACATGTGTGATGAACAGTTGGATTTGAGGAACATGCTTGACAAACAGTTGGATTTGAGGAACATGCTTGACAAACAGTTGGATTTGGGGAACAAGCTTGGCAAACAGTTGGATTTGGGGGACAAGCTTGGCAAACAGTTGGATTTGGGGAACAAGCTTGGCAAACAGTTGGATTTAGGGAACAAGCTTGGCAAACAGTTGGATTTGGGGAACATGCTTGACAAACAGTTTGATTTAGGGAACATGCTTGACAAACAGTTGGATTTGGGGAACACGCTTGATGAACTGTTGGATTTAGGGAACATGCTTGACAAACAGTTGGATTTAGGGAACATGCTTGGTGAACTGTTAGATTTAGGGAACACGCTTGGTGAACTGTTGGATTTAGGGAACATGCTTGACAAACAGTTGGATTTGGGGAACACGCTTGATGAACTGTTGGATTTGGGGAACACTAACCAAACCAGCTACCCAAACTCTGTGTTTTGTGTGTGTCAGGCGAGGTGTGGTGGAACCCGGAGAAGCTGGACACCAACACCTGCTGTTACCTGGGTCTGATCTGCCGCCTCTTCCATGTCATCATCAACGGCGCCAGCCAGGGAGCGATGGCCAGCAGCTTCAGGGAGCTGATGAAACTGCTCTTCCAGGTGCTTTTATTCATCTCCTGTTATTTGCATGCTTGGTACGTAGCCTTCTGCTAGGAGGGGTGTGTGCCGGGTTGTGTGAATTCAGTGTTTTCTATAATAATCTTATGTAATGTTTGTGTATTTTTATGTTTCTGTGCTTTAAATGACATACACACAGTGCAGGGAACTGACATTTTTGTGTACAAGGACAAATTTGCTAGCACACATCAGGGTTCCCACACTCCTGGAAAACCTGGAAAAGTCAGGGAAGTATAAAATAGTGTTTTCCAGTCCTGGAGAAGTGATGAAAAATTATAAAAGGGAGAAGATTTTTGGAAAAGTCATGGAATTTTAGTTTAGTGAAGTTAATGATTTTTATTTTCTTGAATACTATAAAATGTTACAAGAAGCTGTGGCTGGCTCCGAAACAGTCGAGGAATATTATAACAATCCTTGATTTTAAAGTGAAAAACAAACTAATGCATAAAGTTAGTGTAGCTGATGTTTTGATGATTACTTTTTAATTCAGTCTCATTAAAATTTGGGCATGTGAACTTGCAAAGGGGCATGGAGAAGTCATGGAAAGGTTTTGTAATTTCATCGGTGAAACGGTGTGGGAACCCTGACACATGGGCTAGTAAATCCTGCCACCCACTTTCACGATTTAATCAGCCAAGAATAGAATAGAAACAATCCTCCAAATGATAAATGATAAAGACCATTCACACACTAAAATCATAAATTTCCAGCATTTGGTCATTTGGTCATCTCACTGTGCTATCAGTTCCCAGAACAACCCTTTCTCTCCTGTCCATCCCAGGTTCACCTGAAGGAGCCGGCGGCGCTCTTCAAGTTCCTGTGTGTGCTGTGGGGCTACAGCAACAACCAGGGAGACCAGCTGGACGTGAAGGTCAGCGCCATCCTGCAGACCCAGGCTCTGTATGTGGGCAGAGCGCTGCTCAGCACCCAGCCGGCCGGCTCCCTGGCTGAGCTGGCATCAGACAAGTCACCAGGTAAGAAGAGAGGACTGAGGGAATGGAACAGCCTTAAGAGTCTGTGGAGTGAGGGAATGGGAGGATGTGGGATTGGGGGATAATTTAAGGATGGATGTTTATTTGTTGTGTTGTTATTGTTATTGAGTGGTGCTGATCCTTTGTTGTTTTTGAAATAAAAGGATGTTAACCCCCCAAAAAGTTTCTGGTTTGAGAAAAATGAAGGGGCCAACATCATGCTTATAACAGTTATGATACAATAAATTAATGATTAATTGATGTATTAGCATGTAGGGCTGAACGATTTTGAAAAAATATCTAATTGTGATTATTATGACTGTTGCAATTGTGATATGATTTGCGATATTAGAGGGAATGATCATTTTTACATCATTATTCTCATTTTCATTGAAAAACCTATTAAAATGATTATGGTGTGATTTTTGCGGGGATCTGTACCAAACAAAGATGTTTTCTTAAGTCTGTAGAATATGTTGTGTAGGCCAGGACATCTCTGCAGCACCACAATATTTCATTTAAAATGGTATTTTGACACATTTCACCTTTAACAAATATTGCGCCTCCTGCGATTTGAAAATTGCAGTAGGCCATATTGTGATTTCGATAAAATTTCGATTAATTGTTCAGCCCTATTAGCATGTCATTAATTCATGATTAATTAATGCACATTATGTGTGTAATGTGATAAAATTCACCATTTATTAGTTATGGTTATTATTATAAAACGTTACCCAAAAGTGGGATTCATTTGTGACGAAATGGCCTAGAAGAGCAGAACCTAAACTGTGTGTGTGTGTGTGTGTGTGTGTGTGTGTGTGTGTGTGTGTGTGTGTGTGTGTGTGTCTCAGTGGTCCCCTCCCTGCTCGGCTGTCTCAGCTCTCCGGTCCGCGAGGTCAGGAGGGCGGGGCTCGGCACCCTGCAGAGCCTATCAGGAGCCGCTCCCTTCCAGCCAATCATAGAGCGACTTCTAAAGAACACAGAGGAGATCATCGCTGACCCGTCCTACATCAGCCAGGTGAGACTGAGGGACACACACACATTCACTCCCTCACTTACTCAGTTATATGTATTTCAACACATCTGTAGCTACACTACAGAGGGAATATAAAGCAAGTCATGATGAACAAGACGGTTAGTGATCCTAGATCCTGCTCCAAAGGGACTGATGAATGCAAGCCTGCTACGTTTACACTGCAGCTGAAAGTGTCCCAATTCAGATTTTTGTGACTCAGATCTGATGTTTTCTAATCAGTGTGAACTAGGCTAAGGCCAGTCTTCGATAATATACCGCAGAAAATATCACGATTCACGAAATATTTTCTACATATTATCAAATTTTGGGAAATTTGAGGATCAGTTGGATATTATTATTATTATTATTATATAAATAGCCTAGAAATTTGACGTAATTTAGAAGAAATTTAAAAAAAAAATGGATCCAGAGGCATGTGATCTAAATGCGCCGTGTATTGAATGCTCACATTGGAATTTGTCAGCGTTGTCATGACAATCAGTAAATCTTACATCATTCACTTGAGACAGATGTTATCATTTTGGCTCCATGGCAGCTTGGCTGAGCAGCTTTGGCATGAAGGACAAGAAGACACAACAGTGGAAAGAGAGACAAAAAGCCGACTTGATTGGCATTTGGGGAGACGGCAAAAATTCTGTCAAAACTCGAAGGGACAAACTGTAACCGACATGTTTAAAACAAGCAGGAGGAGCGTCTGTCCAAAAAACAGATGTGACGTCTTTTGTTATTGTTACTCTGTGTGTCTTTTCCGCATCGCTGTCATCCAAAACAAAGTCCTGCAGTGTGAACGCAGCGACAGTCTGTGTGTGGTTGTTGACGGTCTCGGTCTGGTCCTCATCTGGTCCTCAGGCTCTGGGCGTCCTGCAGGAGGAGTGTGTGTCGGGGAAAGGGAAGACGCAGCAGAAGAAGCTCCAGGCGTCGATGGAGCAGCTGCTGCAGAGCGTCCAGGCGCCCGGCTGCCCCTCCTACACCGCCAACACCCTGCTAAGAACGCTGGGCCAGGTCAACGGAGAGGTGAGGAGGGGGTGGGACATGTGTGTGTGTGGGGGGGGGGGTCATCATGGTGGCTCAGATGGTTAAGGTACATAACATGTACCTGCAACATCCCAGGTTTGAGTCCAGCCTCGGACCATGTCATCCCCCTCTCTCCTTCACATCTTTCTTCACTGTAAACTATCCAATAAATCAGAAATACCATAAAAATAATACAGATATATATATATTTTTGTCTAAGTGAGACGTTATGCAGCTTAGAGTTCATTGCATCTGTGCAATAAATCAGAAATACTATTAAGATTATATTTAAAAACAAAAAAAAGTGGGACAGCTTAGAGACAGGTTTTGCTCACATTGAAGCTAGAGCTGCACAGTTAAAAATGTGTATCGCAACTTTAATTTCCACATTTGATAATGGTAGATTATTGGCTTACTAGTAATATTAAAAAAAAAAATTCTTTCCTTTTTTAGAATGTCCACTATAGTTTATGAATAGACAAGATGTTGACATAAGATGCCAAAAGTGCAGTAAAATAACTGTGTCACAAAGACTAATAATCATGAATAACTGTGATCACAATATCTGTATATAACAAAATTGTATTAATACATTTTATTTATTATATTTATTTTATTTGGCAGTTTTATTTCATTTCAGCCATAATTGTGCAGCCCTAACTGAAGCTACATGCTGCCGTGTTTTATTTTTTGGTTTTTTTCAACAATGTTTATTGAGTTTTCAACATTTTATAAAAGTAAAAAACAAAACAAAAAAAAAACATTATGTATGCATACTTACAAATATCAAATATTATAAAAATAAACATATAGTGTTTTCTTTTTTCTACTCAGTTTCAGTCAAATTTCATTTCAACTGTTTTTAACTCTGTATGTTCAGGCTGCAGGAGGAGTATCATGCTGTTTAATTCATATACATTCTAATATTTATTGTTAAAATCTCACTGACCAGACTGTCTCCTCCTTCCCCTGCAGTCCGTCCTGTCGGCTCTGCTGCCGGTCCTGGAGTGGCTCCTGGAGCAGAGCGGACCCGAACCCCCCACTCTGCTGCGCAACGAGGCCCAGCTCATGCAGCTGGTCCTGGGGAAGTACAACGAGGCGTCGGCCCCTCTCCTGGTGAAGAACCGGTCCTGTCTGGATCTGTTTCTGCGGGCTCTCAGGACCTCGGCCCAGCCGTACCCCGACATCCCCAGCTTCCAGATCATGGCCCTGGAGCAGGTCAGACTTCACCAGCAGCTCTGAGATTTATTTATTTATTCATTCCGTTTAGATTAAAAGCACATAGAGATACAAACTATTGATTTGTACAGTTGAGATTAAAAAAAAAAAGAGAAACTAGGGGATTTTAAAAACATCCCACCTCCAAAAAAAAGAGGGAAACAAAAAATCAAGATGACAAGCAAAGACACAACAGAACTGGGTAACAGAATCTAAATGACAACAGAACACATTTAGATTTAGATTTAGATTTCTGTTGCCAGGTTTGATTCCTAGAATAACAGGTTAGGCTCCTGAAACTCTTAAAACAAAGTGGTTTGAATGAACCTCCCCCTGACCGTCCCTCCGTCTGCAGATCACCAAGCCGTTCTTCTCGGCCCTCGGAGACGAGAAGATCCAGCAGCAGCTGCTGGGAGTGATGTTCGACCTGCTGGTGGAGAGCAGGAACCCTCTGGTTGCAAACACCATCAGCAGCGTCTTCAAAGCGGTGAGAGAACGTGATTCAACGGCCTAAACCGTACAGTGACATTTAATGTCCTGAGGGATAGTTTACAGTACAGCACAGAATAAAAAAATGCATGTGAGACACAGTAGCAGAAAACAACATTCACCGTTTGAAACATTTACAGACATTTACAACACATTTAACACTTGAAACCAATGAAATGAAAAATGACTTGTAGCTAATTTTCCACGCCATTATATACACCTATTTAGCAATTAATGCCAAAAAATGTACAAAATTCAAACATTTTCTGGTATTTTTAAATAAAAATGCCATTATCCCACAGATTGCAGTGGATGGGGAGCTGGTGGCCAACGAGCTCGCTCCTCCAGAAAAGCCCAAAGTCACGGTGACGGTGCAGCAGACCCGCAGGAGCAAGATGCTGCAGAGGTGAGACTCAGTTTACAGTCTGTTACAACATCTGCTGGTTCTGATTCCTTTACTTAGAGAGGTTAGAGAAGTCGGCTTGTGTCTGAATGAGAAACCCTCTTGGCCCTCGACAACTGGGTTCAAGCTGAACGTTAGGAACCAACAACAGAGCTTTTATCTATTGATTTTTATGCATCACCAATCTGTCCCTTCATTAGGAAAGCTCAGGAGAGCGGGGAGGCGGGGCCAGAGGAGGGCGCCGTGCCGTGGCAGAGGGTCACTCTGATCCTGGAGCTGCTGCAGCACAAGAAGAAGCTGAAGAGAGCCCAGATGTTGGTGCCGGCTCTGTTCTCCCTGCTCAACAGGTAAAACCGCCTCAGCACCTAACACCTTGACGATGTGGCACAGGCTGCCTATCTTCCATTCATGTGTTTTAAATATTTTTTTATTGAGGAAGCAGTCGTAAAATACATTCAGTATTACAGATTAGACCTCGCTTTACAGAACAAACCAACAAAGAGAAAAGAAGAGAAAAGAAAAAACAAAACAAAAACAAAGACATGTATACAACTATCCCCTTATCCCACCCCCCTCCCACCTTCCCGGGACTTTATGTCTTGTCACACCAAAGGGGGCCATCAATATTATACAACTGATCAGTTTGAGTTATCAATGTATTGGAGAAGGGGATGCCAGACCCTGTTGAACTGTTTCAGTTTGTTTAATAGCGAGAACCGTATTCTCTCCAGGTGAGAAAGTTTTACTATTTCTTCCAACCATATTTTGGCAGGTTGGACCTCTAGGGCTGGGCGATATGGACCAAAAATCATATCTCGGTATTTTTAGGCTGAATGACGATACACGATATATATCTCGGTATTTTTTACGAAGTGGGCTAAATGTTCAGTTGTAAGTAGGGCTGGGCGATATGGACAAAATCAAATATCATAATATTTTTGACCAAATACCTCAATATCAATATTGCGACAATATTGTAGGGATGACTATTGGTGCTTTCACAAAATATTTACACAATGAGAATTTTGATAAATAATCATCAGTAATGGGGATATAATGACTAAGTGGGTAAAGGCAAATAATAGAAGAAGCTAGAACAGTCTGGTAAGTTCAGAAAATGACATCACTTTACTGTAATGCAGCCTTTAAAACCAGGAAAAGACAACACTTATGCCATATCATGATATTACGATATCCAAAATCTAGTCTCATATCACGATATCGATTTAATATCGATATATTGCCCAGCCCTAGGGACCTCTGCCTTTTTCCAAAACATTAAAATAAGTTTCTTTGCTATGATAAGTGCATAAGATAGCAGTTGTTGTTGACAGTTATTAAGCAGGGAAAACTGATCGGAGACTCCAAGCACCACCAGAAGAGGGTCAGCTTCCATTACTGTATGCAACATATCTGACTAAATTTGGAATACATTAGTCCAAAATGGAGTTAACTTAGAACATGACTGTGGAGAAGAAGAGTGGCTTCCCTGTCTTCCATTCAGGAAAACCTAAAGAAACCAAAGCAGCTGTCTGTTGTGACCTAACTGCTGTGGCTCCTCTCCCCTCCTCAGGAGCCTGGAGCCTGGTGCGGCGGAGCAGGGGAACATGGAGTACACCAAGCAGCTTCTGCTCAGCTGCCTGCTCAACGTCTGCCAGAAGCTGTCTCCTGATGGAGGCCCGGTCGCTGCAGGTGGGTGGAGGGAGGAGCAGAGTGCCGCCATGTTGGAGGAGCAGCAACAAAAGGAGATTGTGGAGATTGTAACTTTAAATCGTCTTTTTTTTCTTCCCAGACGTCCTGGATGAAGATAAGTTCAACGTGGAGCTGGTGGTTCAGTGTGTCAGGGTTTCGGAGATGCCCCAGACTCACCATCATGCCCTGCTGCTGCTGGGAGCCGTGGCTGGCATCTTCCCCGTGAGTGGTTTAGTACATTAGATTATTATTATTATTACATTATCATTATTACATTAGTGATTCTCAACCTTTTTCACATCAAGGACCCCTAGTTTAGTCCACTTCAGGGCCACAGACCCCCATTTGATGAGATTTTGTCTCTCGGACCCAAATCTGAGAAGACTTTTATTGTTAGATATGATTTTGTCCAGAATTCCATGACTGTCTGTATTGTAGGTAGAGAGATAGTCATTCTTCTACATTCTCTAATTGTGTTTCTTCTTACTATTTTACTTCTTGTAAATAAAATAATGGTGAAATCTAACAATTCATCAGTTTGCTGGGGACCCCCTTGAACCCCCTCAAGGACCCCTGGTGGTCCCCGGACCCCACGTTGAGAACCACTGGTTTACTATACAGTAATACAGCTTTTTGTTACATTTAGTTCATTTTCACAGGGATGAAAAAGCTATAAAACAACATCTCACCTCATAACAAAAGACACAAATGACAAAAATCAAGACAACTAACCTGAATCTGAGCTGACCTGTGCCTCCTCCTCTCCCTCCAGGAGAAAGTCCTGCACAACATCATGCCCATCTTCACCTTCATGGGAGCCAGCATCATGCGGCTGGACGACGCCTACAGCTTCCAGGTCATCAACAAGACCGTCCAGACCGTCATACCTGCCCTGATCCAGGTGAGAGGAACGCCATGAGCCCCTTTCACACATGAAACCCGTATAATTGGTGTAAAGTTAGCGGTTTCTGTTGATCACACAAGACACGCCTTTCTGCTTTTTTTTTTTTTACGTAATGCTGCCATTCACACAATACTGGCAATACTGTTAAATTCCTCTGTTGTAATTTCCTGGAAATGATGTGTAACTGCTGGAGTCGCTGCAGTTTGAAAACATGGAGGGTGGAGACGTTTGGCACAGTGTGCTCAGACGCTCAGCAGCTTCTCTTGTTTCACCCTCTGTCTAATTCCACATTTTTGCCAATCCTTTGTTAAAAAAGCTCCAGCCCGTTGTCTAGTGGTCTGTATTTCCCTCCATCTGTCTTTACACGGTATAAACTCGTCTCCTGCTGCTCGTCCCATTATTGTTCCGGCATCGTTCACACATACAGTCGATATGGAACTTTACCAGAAATTGCAGGAACTGATTTACTGGCATTTGGACACCGGCTCCTGTTCACATATGACTCCCGCACCATTAAATTTACAGAACACGCTGTATGTGTGAAAGGGGCTTTAGTGAGAAAACTCTTTTTCCTCTTGCGCTACATCTGGCGGCCTCATTCATAACTGCTTGCACTTACTACTTTTTTGGGCAGCCTTAATGTTGGGTTCTTTTTAAATGACTTATTATACTTATTTTCTTCGTTGTTGCTTTTTAGTAGTTTTCATTTTGCTCTCCACTGCTCAACTGACTGTTTTATCTCTTCATCTCTCTCTCTTTGCCACTCTCTCTCCCTTCTATTCCTCTGTCATCCCTATCTTCTCTCTCTCTTTCTCTTTGCCTCTCTCTCCCTTCTATCCCTCTGTCATCCCCATCTTCTCTCTCTCTTTCTCTTTGCCTCTCTCTCCCTTCTATCCCTCTGTCATCCCTATCTTTTCCTCTTTTCTCTCTCTCTTAACTGACTGTTTTATCTTGTCATCTCTCTCTCTCCCCTCTATCCCTCTCTTCCCCATCTTTTCCTCTTTTCTCTCTCTCTTAACTGACTGTTTTATTTCCTCATCTCTCTCTCTTTGCCTCTCTCTCTCCCTTCTATCCCTCTGTCATCCCTATCTTCTCTCTCTCTCTCTCTCTCTCTCTCTCTCTCTCTCTCTCTCTCTCTCTCTCTCTCTCTCTCTCTCTCTCTGCCATACTCTCTCCCCTCTACCCCTCTGTCATCCCCATCTTTTCTCTCTCTCTCTGTCTCTCTGTTTGCCTCTCTCTCTCCCCTCTATCCCTCTCATTCCTATCTTTCTCTCTCTCTCTCTCTCTTTGTCCCTCCCCTCTCCATCTCTCCATCTCTCCTTCTGTCTCTCTCCCAGGCTCATGACCCGGGTGCGGGCGGGTCTTCGGGTCACGTGGACGCCGTGGTGACGAGGATCGTGCACGTGTTCACCGACGCTCTGCCTCACGTGCCGGAGCACCGCCGCCTGCCCATCCTCGCCCAGCTGCTGAGCACGCTGGGCCCCGCCCGCTTCCTCTGGGTCCTAATGCTGCTCCTGTTCAAGCAGCACGCCACGCAGACCGCCAGCTCAGCCAGCGAGAAGGCAAGACCCCGCTTTCCCTTTAGGATCTGACGTGATACGGGTTTTTGAAGACTGATATTGATATTTTTGCATTGAAGCTGCTGATAGCTCTCTTTAAAGTCTTTATAGTCTTTTAGTTTCCCATTTTCATGCCAAAAATACAAAAAAATTTAGAAGTATTCAGTGTTTTCCCCCAGATTTTGAATCTTGGCAGAATGGAAAAACCTCTGAAACAGTATCAACATAACAAACATAGCAAACACAAGTAATCAATTTAGGTCAAAAGGCTTCTCATAGACGACTAGTGTAGTATTGATCAATTATTTATTGAATATAGAGTCAAACAAACTGCGTCATTCCCATCATATTAGACGTGGACAGCAATGACTGGCCAATAACTTATTTTTAACAATAAAAGGCCAATTTCTACTCAATATATCGGCAAACGAATATTTTTATTTATATTTTTTGTGAGGAAAATATTTTTCAGCAGTCCCCCTAAATGTTGTTCTGTGCTGCTATACAGAACCCCGGCTTTACAAAGCAAAGGGGCTTTGTTTAACCACTGTGAAGTAAACTAAAGTTTGTGTGTGTGTGTGTGTGTGTGTGTGTGTGTGTGGTCACAGGATGCAGCTCTAGAGAGAGACGTGGACTTCTGGATCTCTCTCTGCTGTCAGTTCGAAGTGTCGGAGCAGCTCACCTCGCTCATCAGGATCCTGCAGTATCTGCTGCAGCTGCCGCAGGACAGAGACGAGGGTGAGGACAGCTGAACATCTGATTCAGAGAACGCAAAAGATCCTACTGATGATGGCTGAATAATTGATAAAGTGGCTGGGAGAGTAGACAAACCACATTTATAGTCAAAAGGATTATTGGTTTATAAAGGCAAGGCAAGGCAGCTTTATTTGTATAACACATTTCATACACTGAGGCAATTCAAAGTGCTTTACAGAGTAATGCAAAATACAGTAAAGGCAAAAAATGTACAATTAAAAAGTGCAGATGTAGAAAGTAAACTAGTGCAGTTCAAATCAAGTGAAATAGAAAGATAAAAAAAAAGACAATGCAAGAGGATTAGAAAAGTGAAAAGTGCATTAAAACACATTCAAAAGAAAATAAAAAAGATCTAAATAAATAAACAGTGCAGATGAGTGTAGCCCTAGATTTCTGAAAAAGCCCTGGTGAACAGAAACGTTTTCAGCCCTGATTTGAAAGGCTAGTTCTGTTAAAGACGACACCGCTGAGCTGTAAAGTTCCTGATCCTGTAGTGGAAACCGTTATCAACGCTGTATGAACACAGTTTTGTGCCTGTTTTGTTTATTTCAGGTTTTCAGTTTTTCCAATCATAACAGAAAAAGCATGTCGCATCCTCCCATCCCTGCCCAAACAAGATCGCAAAACATACCAAAAAAAAGAAGAGAAAGGAAAAATAAGAAAACAAGTAAACAATTGACAATTGACTTTGATACCAATACAAAGTTTAATATTTTAAAGTTGAATACTACTACGAAGCCACAGCAAACAAGAAAAACCATCGCGCAAAGTCACAAAACAGCCGCTGAGCTTTATTTAGCCAGAAGCACCTTAACTTCAACATGAAGTTCTCTAAACCAGTGGTTCTCAACGTGGGGTCTGGGGACCACCGGGGGTCCTTGAGGGGGGTTCCAGGGGGTCCCCAGCAAATTGATGAATTGTTAAACTTCAGCATTATTTCATTTACAAGAAGTTAACACAGTTAGAGAATGTAGAAGAATGACAGTTTTGATCATAGTTTCTCTGTTATCTCTCTACCTACAATACAGGCAGTCATGGAATTCTGGACAAAATCATATCTGACAATAAAAATATTCTCAGATTTGGGTCCTAGAGACAAAACCTCATCAAATGGGGGTCCGTGGCTCTAATGTGGACTAAATTAGGGTCCTTGATATGAAAACGGTTGAGAATCACTGCTCTAAACTGCTCTCATCTCAAAGACACCTTCCATGGTAGTTTTTAAGTATTTCCCTCCGTATGTTCCTCTCTTCTCCATGATGCTGCAGCTCCGGTGAAGCGCCCCGCTGGCCGGCGAGGAGCCAGGAGGAAGGAGGAGGAGGAGGAGGAGAAGGTGGAGGAGCTGATCTTCAGCCTGGAGGCTCACAGCAGCAAGGAGCTGAGACACTTCAAGTTCCTCTCCGTCTCCTTCATGGCCCAGCTGCTGGCCTCCTCCAGCTTCATAGGAAAGGTACGCCGGGTCAAAGTTCACACTGAGAGCGACTTTACTGATGTGTCGCTCTGTTCTGACTGAGCTTTGCAAAGTTTTGAACTGGCAAATCATGTATTTTTCACAGCTTTGTGTCTTTCTTAACGTTACATTGTTTTGATGAGTTAGCATAACTGGCTAGCAAGTACTAATTGAGTATCATTAATCGAAAATAAACAGAAAAAAAACAGTAAAATGACTTCAGAGCTTACCATCCACCCGCAGTCTTTTAAATTAAAATTGCAGAAACACCAAATGAGAATTTCTTTTTCTTAATTAATTGTTAGAAGGAAGCTAAGAGGCTGCAAATGTGGATTATTTCACAAGAAAAAAGCCATTTATCACAGATTTAAAAGATTAAAACATGCTAATTAATGTGTATATGAGATATATCTTTGAGATTCCATAAATCTTCTCGCAACCCCCTGGCATGTCCCGACTCCCAGGATGAGAAGCACTTTATTAAAAAATGCTTGTCCTTCAGCATCCCAATTGTCCTGTGTAGTGATTTTGTCATTATTGAATTAACACTTAATGTCTCCTTTAGTAGTAACTCAGCCAAACTGATCATAATAAAAATCTATTTATGTTTAATTATGTGAGTCTGTGCTCTGCTGCTGTTCCAGGTTGCAGACAGCGGTGACATTGTGGATGAATCTCTCCAGCAGCTACAGCAAAGGTGAGCGTTTCTTCAGACAAGCAAATAGGAAAAGGGATTTAAGTTTTCATATGATGTAAGTGTGATGTATCTGGTGTAATGTGTGTACTGTGTGTAGTAATGTGTGTACTGTGTGTAGTAATGTGTGTACTGTGTTGTGTGCAGCCTGCTGGAGGAGATCCTGCGGTTCATCCACAGTGTGGCTCGCTGTGTGGAGGAAAACTCTGACAAACCTACAGCCAAGTTCTGGAGAGCGCTGCTGAGCAAAGGATACGATGTTCTGGACAAGGTGACACACACACACACACACACACACACACACACACACACACACACACACACATTACTGCTGATGACTAGAATACTACTACAACTACAGTACGACTAGTACCTAATACTAATTACAACTACTAAGTGTTTGTGCTTACTAACTACACTAACAACTACTACTACTATTATTACTGGTACTAATACTACTATTAATATTACTACTATTACTACTGCTACTACTATTACTGCTGCTGCTACTACTGCTACTATCATCACTACTACTACTACTACTACTACTAATTTTACTACTATTACTATTACTGGTAGTATTACTACTGCTACTATTATTACTACTATTACTACTACTACTACTACTGCTGCTGCTAGGACTGCTACTACTTCATTTACTACTACAACTACATTTGTACTACTTCTGCTATCATTAGTATGAATATTAACACTAGTACTACTAATAGTAATACTAATACTAATAGTTCTGCCACTTCCACCACCAATACTACTACTCATAATAACACAACCAATACTACTGCTCATGGTAATACTAATAGCAGCACAATAACAGACTATGTGATGATTTCATAGCTTAAAGATACAATATTTACATATTGGCCAGATCCACAAAATCCAAACTCCCCCGTTTTGACCTTTGACCTTTGTCTTCTGTCTCCAAGGTGAACGCCTTGTTGCCGACGGATACCTTCATCACGGTGATGAGAGGGCTGATGGGAAATCAGCTGCCGTCAGTCAGGAGGAAGGCCATGGAGCTGCTGAACAACAAGCTGCAGCACAGGACGCAGTGGGAGGAGCAACAGGTACACACAACACACACACACACACACACACACACACACACACACCAAGGTTATTATAGTTTTGCATTTTTCATTAGTTTTTATTTTTATTTCGTTTTGACTTTTTGTTTTCAATTTCAGTTTAGTTTTAATTAGTTTTTAAAGCGGGTTTGCTAGTTTAGTTTTTATTTTTTGAAAATGCTTAGTTTTAGTTTAGTTTTTATTAGTTTCAGTGTTAGTTTCAGTCTTTTTTTGTAATATGGGGTATTTGTCAGGGGCGAGATTCAAAAATTCAAAATACTAGGCTTATGTATGAAATTGACAAAGATGAAAACTAAAGACATTTTCTCTATAATTTTAGTTTATTTTAGTTAGTTTTGTAAACACGCAATACAGTTTCATTCAGTTATCGTTTTTTTGTAAAGCCTCGTTTTTATTTTTATTTCAGTTAGGGAAACACCTAGTTTTCGATATTTCGTTAGTTTTCGTTAACGAATAACCTTGACACACACACACACACACACACACACACACACACACACACACACACACACACACACACGCCATACTATACTGTAGACTCAGTACTCAGACTCTTCATTTAGAACTCAAACTTACTTGACCTAAACTTGGCTCTAAACTTTGCGTTATCTTGGTTGGTTTTGGTTATAGTATTTCCTCTTCTCTCTCCTCAGGTCACCGTGCTTCTACAGCTGACCGGCGACCTCCTGAGCATTGTGGGTAAAGGTCAGGGCGGGGTCGCGGGCGAGGAGGAGGAGCAGGCCATCAACCGGCAGACGGCGCTCTACAGCCTGAAGCTGCTGTGCCGCAGCTTTGGCTCCGCCCACCCGGAGGCGTTCGTGCCGGTGCTGGAGCGGGCGGTGCAGATCGTCACGGCGCCGCGGGAGGAGAGGAACGTGACGGGCAGCGCTCTGCTCTGCATCGCCGAGGTCGCCAGCACGCTCCGGGCCCTCGCCATCCCACAGTTACCACGGTAACCGCCGACCAGCTGCTGGTCCCTTTTTGGTCTTTTACCCAGATAGCAGCAAGGTTTTAGCGGTTGGACAGACACATGGGGGAGCTGTGAAGGACTGAATCCATTGCTAGTGGAAATTCCTTCGCTGAATTTTTTTGCTACTTCAAATTCCCTCGATCCAGGGCTGCAGTCAAGACCAGATTAATCGAGTCAGAGTCAAATCGAAGTCGAGTTCGAGTCAAGACAGTTGCATGAAGATAGACCTAATCATACGGATGGTTTCTGTTGGAAATCGCAGTCGTTCCACTACTTCTTGATTGTTGTAGATCTCTAATGGCTTGTTTTTGTCTCTAAAGACTTCTCTCTCTTCTTCAGGTTCTTTCCAAAAATAACAATGATTTGCTGTCTTGTATGAAACAGCTTCAGTATTTAAACTTCCCACTCTGACAGTTAGGCTGACTCGTTGCCATAGCAACAAAGTTCTTAACTCAAGCTTAGCCAGGGGGAAGGTGGCTAACTTTCCTACCTCAAAAAAAGTCAGTCTTAATATTGATGCAGCAGGCAGTGTTAATGAGACTAGTCTAACTTGAGAATCTAAGACCAGGCTAAGACTTCCATTAAACTTGCATTAAGTTTATGCAACTGTCCCAGTTGCGTAAACTTGGCTGCAGCCTTTTGTTAATTTCCCAGCCTGGTTGTTCAGGATCAGAGTCTGGCTCCTGCAGCCTGTTGACCTGTTTCCCTCCTGCAGACTGATGCCGGCGGTGCTGCTCTCCCTGACGGACAGGAAGGAGCTGCCGACCAATCAGATCTACCTGCTGAGCGCCGTCACCGCGCTGCAGCGCATCGCCGAGACGCTGCCGCACTTCATCAGCCCCTACCTGCAGGACACCACCTCACAGGTCAGGACCAGGACGAGGAAATGTTATATGTGCTGGACTTAAAAAGCTCTTAAAAAGTCTAAAATGTAACTTGCAGAAGGCTGTAATCACCCTGAACATCTGTATATAATGTAGAGTATTGCTGCTGTCAAAACTTTTGGTGATTTTCATGTTCTAATGTAAGTTGAAGGATTATAATAATAATAATAATAAACTTTATTTATATAGCACCTTTCATATCATAAAATGTAGCTCAAAGTGCTTTACAAGAGAAACAATAAAAATCAATAAATAATGATAAAAACAATCCTAAGATATAAAAAGCATAAAACAAGTATAAGAAAAATAAAACAAGTATATCAAAGAAAAAAAAAATAAATAATAAAGAACAATCCTAGATATAATTATATAGTGTTCTACAGTTTGAGAAATTTCTGTGCCCCTTAAATAGGCTTGGGCGATATTCGATAATATTGTATATCGCGATATTTTTGCGGGACATGTATCACAGTATTACATTTTGGATATCGCCCAAGCTTACCCTTAAACTGAAGAAACCCTTTCAAAACCCATTGGGTAAGCTCAAAAAATGCATCATCATCAGCCTAAAAGCAAAGTAATATGTTGTGTCGCTTTGTGTTCTTATTAACATCTTGTATGTTGTGTTGACAATTGACACGACATGGTGAGGGTGCAGCACGGCATTGTGGGTATTTCAGCAGACTGACACCTGTATCTGCTCCCCCAGGTGTGTCGGCTGACCCGGCTGGCGGAGTCTTCCTCCTCCTGCCCGCCCCAGCTGGCGGTGCGCCTCTCCTCCCTGAGGAGCACCCTGGCCACCAAGCTGCCCCCCAGGGTCCTGCTGCCCACCCTGTCCAGGTGCTACAGCGGCATGGTCACCGACAAGCAGGTAGGTACCGCTGTCCGCTGATGACAGATATGCTAGTCTAAATGTAGATTACCAAGCAAAGTCTGAGTCAAGTCCATGTCATTAATGTCAAGTCTCAAGTCTAAATGTAGAACAGCAAGTCAAGTCAGAACAAATCAAGAGTCCAGTATCAATTTAATATCTTAAAGAAAACTAAATATCTAGGACTTTTCAATGCAATATGGTTTTAATAGGATAAAAACTTGGTAAGAGCATCATGAGTTTGATTTCTATAATCAGTTTCAACTTCAATAAATTCAATCATTCCATACAAATTCAGAAAACAGAATTTAAATTCAGTCGTCTGCTGGAACAAATCTCATCACTTTCAATCTAAGTCATTTACACAAACACAAGATCTCAAGTCAAGACTTTAGAAACCTTTTCAAGTCATCAAAGTACAAGTCAGAGTCAAGTCCCAAGTCAGCAGAACAGGTCATGGCTGGTGCAGTGACATGACGTTTTCATTTGTAAAGTGTAAACTGACTGTAAACTGGTTGTTTTGGTCAGAGTCACCTCGGCCCCCTGCTGAGCGTCCTGAAGGAACACATCGCTCACATGGAGAAAGACCAGCTCAACTCCCACCAATCAGAGCTCACCTCCTTCTTCCTCACCGCCCTGGACTTTAGAGCCCAGCACTGCCAGGTACCTGTCTGTCTGTCTGTCTGTCTGTCTGTCTCTCTCTCTGTCTGTCTCTCTCTCTCTCTCTCTCTCTCTCTCTGTCTCTCTCTCTGTCTGTCTCTCTCTGTGTCTGTCTCTCTCTTTGTCTGTCTCTGTCTCTCTCTCTGTCTGTCTCTCTCTCTCTCTCTGTCTGTCTCTCTCTTTGTCTCTCTCTCTCTGTCTGTCTCTCTCTCTCTGTCTGTCTCTCTCTCTGTCTGTCTGTCCCTCTCTCTCTCTCTATCTCTCTGTTTGTCTGTCTCTCTCTCTCTCTGCCTCTCTCTCTCTCTCTGTCTGTCTCTCTCTCTCTCTGTCTCTTTCTCTCTGTCTCTCTCTCTCTCTGCCTGTCTCTCTCTGTCTGTCTCTCTCTCCCTGTCTCTCTCTTTGTGTGTCTCTCTCTCTCTCTCTCTCTCTCTCTCTGTCTCTCTCTTTGTGTCTCTCTCTCTCTCTCTGTCTCTCTCTGTCTGTCTGTCTGTCTGTCTCTCTCTCTCTCTCTCTCTGTCTGTCTCTCTGTCTGTCTGTCTCTCTGCCTGTCTCTCTGCCTGCTCTCTGTTTATTGACACCATCTTTCCTCTTCCTGACAGGGAGATCTGGAGAAGACGCAGCAGATCGAGGGTCATGTGATCGACTGTCTGCTGAGCATGGTGATGAAGCTGTCTGAGGTCACGTTCAGACCGCTCTTCTTCAAGGTGAGGAACACCTGCAAACCCAAAACTTCATTATCCATCACCATAATATTTGATAAATTATCTTTATTATTTCACATGGTGTGGAAAGCACACAGCTTAAAAAATGCACACAGTCTCTCCCCTAGAGATATAATAGTTAATTTTGAATAATCATTTATCGCAAATAATCATAAACAATCATGCATTTTGGCAACAGTGAAACATTTCAGAACATTAAGACTAATAATTGTGACTAATAAATGTGATCAAAGTATCTAGTAATATAATCAAGATGATCATTTTAGCCGTCATACAGCTCTACTCCAGCTCTGTTTTTCGTGCTCTGATTTTTCTGAATTGTAACTTTCTTATTAAATTATCAATATTATAATTAATTCTTATGTATCAAGTATTTTGTAATTAACTGTTTCCTTAAAAGGGATTTGTCAATTCATCAGATTCATCTCCTTTTATCCTGATTTATATTATTCTACCGCTTTATCAGTTCAGTTACATTTACAGATAAATCTCTTTTTCTGCAAAGCTATGAAAGTGTTCTATTTAGAGTTACTGTATGAATCAGACTGTTTTGTTGTGTGGTTTGGACTCTGTTATATTTCCCCTGTGTCCTGCAGCTGTTTGACTGGAGCAAGACGGAGGCGGAGGGGAAGGATCGTCTGCTGACGTTTTACCGGCTGGCCGACCGGCTGGCCGACCGGCTCAAAGGCCTGTTCGTCCTGTTCGCAGGAAACCTGGTGAAACCGTTCGCCGACCTGCTGAGACAGACCAACGCCTCCAAGACAGGTTCGAACCAATCAGCAGCCACTTTAGAAAAGAACAGCTGTGGTGGTTGGATGAATGACAACATAAGATTAACCATTACAAGTACTGAACTTTGGCACCAAATTTTTTAACAGATTTTGGTTGACACATCAGCCGGTGCCAAAACAGCACTGATCACTGGTACTCGGCTCTACAGGATCATTGGAAAATAAATTCAAATTATCCTGATAGCCAGTATGAATATATTGCTGTTATAGATTTAGCTACGCTACAGCTGGGCCAAATGTGATTTCTACTTACATCATTTTAAGAACAGAACAACTGGAAAACGGGATCCAAAAATAAAAATCCATTTATTTTCAGGATTATCCAAAAAGTAAAAAATCCCCAAATCCCAAAAAACACATTAAAACTCATTAAAAATGTACCAATGCTGGTGCATTTTTTACTTCTTGCCATGCATTGGCCACATTAGTAAAGCCTTTTTCATTTTTGCCTTGGATTTTTTTCTTTTTGGATAATCCTGCATGTGTACTCCGTTTTCCAACCAGCACAGCAGCATTTGTCTCTTTTTGGATTCCCATTTATTTTTGCCAGCCAGGAAAAAAATGGATCCAGGTGGATGTAGAATCCAAAACCCCCGAAATGACAACAACACTTAAGAGGACTGTTTTAGCTGAAATGGGTGTCACTGTTTACATATGATTTGTTCTCATATCCTTCCTCTCTCCTGTGTCCTCTCCCCTCTCTCTCTCTCCTCTCTCCTCTCTCTCTCTCCTCTCCCCTCTCCTCTCTCTCTCTCTCTCCTCTCCCCTCTCCTCTCTCTCTCTCTCTCCTCTCTCTCTCTCCTCTCTCCTCTCTCCCCTCTCTCCTCTCTCCTCTCTCCTCTCTCCTCTCTCCTCTCTCCTCTCCCCTCTCTCCCCTCTCCTCCCCTCTCTCCCCCTCTCCCCTCTCCCCTCTCTCTCCTCTCCTCTCCTCTCTCTCTCTCTCTCTCTCTCTCTCCTCTCCTCTCCTCTCTCCTCTCCTCTCTCCCCTCTCTCTCTCTCTCTCTCTCTCCTCTCTCCCTCTCTCATCTCTCCTCTCTCTCTCCTCTCTCTCCTCTCTCATCTCTCATCTCTCCTCTCTCTCTCCTCTCTCTCCTCTCCCCTCTCTCCTCTCTCTCTCTCTCCTCTCTCTGCAGACGAGTGTGTGTTTGGGTCTGAGCTCGGTGTGGAGAAGAGCTGCCTGCTGCTTCAGTCCGTCCTCGACTGTCTGCAGAAGATCTTCCTGTACGACACGCAGCGCTTCCTGAGCCGGGAGCGGGCCGACGCCCTGCTGGGCCCGCTGGTCGACCAGGTGAGATGAGACGCTCGCACAGCTGGGACACGGCCGATAAAGTCACAAGCTGTCGTTACTTTCCAAAACATCTGGAGGTTAGAGGGGTTTGAATCCCGGACGAGCTGGGACAATCCAGACAGGGAGAGTCAGGAGATTTGATGAATTCTCCGGGGAAGTCGAGGAATATCAGGGAATTTAAAAAAATTAGTCACTCAACATTATTTTTTTAATGCCGTTATCTCGAGATCACAAGTTAATTATTTCATTATCTCGAGATAATAAAGCTTGTTTTCTCGAGATAACGGGTTAAGTTATCTTGTTATCTCGAGAAAACAAAAGGCCGATTTCTCGAGATAACAAGATCATTTATCACGAGAAAACGACTTTTGTTTTCTCGAGATCAAGGGATAATTATGGAGAACTCGAAAATTGGGTGTCTGGTTCATTTGATCACACCTAAATTCAGCCTGCTAGTCTTCTCCTTAAATGACGAGGACTGATCTGAATGTTATCTCTACAATGCAATCTTTACAATGCAGTTTCTGCCTGTTAGACCTTGATTGAAGTACAGTCTGATGCGTTGATCTGATATTTTCATCTTAAATCAGTTGCTACAGTTGTCAAGACGCCATCTATGCATGCTGGCATGGCTCCTGATCTCTGATAAACATTATAAATAATAAGAGGAAACGACATTTTGTTTTCTCGTGATAACGGGTTGATTATCTCGCTATCTTGAGATAACAAAGCTCGTTTTCTCGAGGTAACGGGATAATTAACTCGTGATCTCAAGATAACGGCATTAAAACAAATAATTGCAAGCACGGCCGTTCTCGGCTTCCGTACAGCGGAATATATTTTCCAATTTGTTTCCCGTATTTATTGTGTAATAAGTTGTTTTTTCAGCTCAGCCACAGCAGAAAGCAGACTGTTCTCCCCTTTAGGAAAAACAGAATTAACAAACTAGGAAGGACGAACATTTTCAGGTCATGGAAGCGATTTATTACTTATGACTTAGTTATGGAAAAGTGATGGAAATTTACATCAGGGCCATGGTGGGAATGTTGAGGGAATTTGTCAGTCAGCCTGACAACATTGTTGATCAAATGTTGGTTGATCCTACTTTGCAAAGTAAAGCAACATGGTTCCTTACCAAAAATATATATATATTTTTTTTTTTTTATTCTCATAAATTTCTGACTTTAAACTCTGAAATTCTTCAGGTTTTTTTTCATACATTTCTGATTTTAATCTAAAAAATTATGAGTTTATTTCTTGCTAATTTTTCACTTTCATCTCAGAAATTCTAAGTTTCTTTCTCATAATTTTCTGACTTTAATCAGAGTTTTTTTCTCAGAATATTACCCCCCGCCCACCGGCTCTAACACGCCGTCGCATTTTAAACCTGAACTAAACCTCTGTCCTCTCCTGGCTCCCCGGGCACAGCTGGAGAACCCTCTGGGCGGCGAGGCGGCGGCCCAGCGGCGCGTGACGCAGCACCTGGTTCCCTGCGTGGCCCAGCTGTCCGTCGCCCTGGGAGACGACACGCTGTGGAAGAGCCTCAACTACCAGATCCTGCTCAAGACCAGACACTCCTCAGCCCAGGTCCGCACACACACACACACACACACACACACACACACACACACACACATATACTTGTTTTCCATCCAGAGTGAGGACCAGGTAGGTTTAGCATGTACTGAGGACCAGGTTTTAAACAGCATCTAATAGCCAAGGGAAGGTGAACCAGGTTTCCCCTCTCCCAGGCCTGTCTCCCCTCCATGAAAATATTATACTCTAGTACACTGGTTCCCAACCTGGGGGTCCCGACCCCCACTAGGGGTCGCCAAAGCTTCACTGGGGGTCGCAAGGCCTTCTTGGTTTTAAGGGGTGTAAGAAAACTTAAAAAAAAATATATATACAGTATATCTCAGCATTTCATTAATTTCTGTGAAGAAAAGAACTAAATGTAGTTGTTATTTTTACAGTTTAGATGTTTTTTTTAAGATATAAATGAGGATAAGGGAGCAGTGAAGACATGAACACATGAAGCTGTATTCACTCTCTGCTAAACAGCCTCGTCCTGCATCAGAAAAGTTCACAGTTAAAACAACCAAAGAGCGTCAGTGAGAAGAAAACACTGAATTTGTCCGAAATAAGCATAATAAATATGTAAGATAGTTAATAATAAATAATACAGAGAATTGTATAAAACGTTCCTAAAAATATCAGGGAAACTAATCTCTGATGCAATATTCACATAATCTGCTCAATATTCATCCAAATTGCTCGTTTTACACAAACTTCCTGCAGTTATTGCGTTCACTGTTTGGGTTCATTGTGCAGTTATCAGTTGTTCTGTGCTGTTATTGTTATGCATTGATTATAATATGAAATATACATAAAATATGTCACTTCATCAGGGGTCGTCTGTTTACTCAGTGATAGAATATGGGTCTCTTAAGGAAAAAGGTTGGGAAGCACTGCTGTAGTACATGGGCACGTTATGGAAATATGTTTAAATTGAGGGACCAAAAAACAAAATAAACTTTGATTCTTTGAACTTACTGGAGGTCATGTGGGGAGAAGCTGGAAGATGGGGGAGGAAAATCCTAATCCTGCAAAAGGCATCAGAGTTTGGCCAGAGATGATTGATTGATTGATGATTGATTGATTGATGTATTTAGACTGCTTAAGGTAGTTTAATGCTTGTTGAATCAATCCAAATCATTTAATCACAGCTGAACAACATAAATCTTTATGTGCTTGTGACTGTACATGTTCAAATTGCAATACAGTAGGTTTAGTTGATAAAGTAGAATCTGGAAGAGAGTTGGCCTCTGCTGTCTCTGTAGCTCTCCACCTCCCCACCTCTCCTCCTCTCCACCTCTCCACCTCTCCACCTCCCCACCTCCCCACCTCCCCACCTCTCCACCTCCCCACCTCCCCACCTCTCCACCTCCCCACCTCCCCACCTCCCCACCTCTCCACCTCCCCACCTCTCCACCTCTCCACCTCCCCACCTCCCCACCTCTCCACCTCCCCACCTCCCCACCTCTCCACCTCCCCACCTCCCCACCTCTCCACCTCCCCACCTCCCCACCTCTCCACCTCCCCACCTCTCCACCTCCCACCTCTCCACCTCTCCACCTCCCCACCTCTCCAACCTCTCCACCTCCACCTCCACCTCCCCACCTCTCCTCCTCTCCTCCTCCCCACCTCTCCACCTCCTCACCTCCCCACCTCTCCACCTCTCCTCCTCCCCACCTCCCCACCTCTCCACCTCCTCACCTCCCCCCACCTCCCCACCTCTCCACCTCTCCACCTCTCCACCTCTCCACCTCCCCACCTCCCCACCTCCCCACCTCTCCACCTCCCCACCTCCCCACCTCTCCACCTCTCCACCTCCCCACCTCCCCACCTCCCCACCTCTCCACCTCCCCACCTCTCCACCTCTCCACCTCCCCACCTCTCCTCCTCCCCACCTCTCCACCTCCCCACCTCCCCACCTCCCCACCTCTCCACCTCTCCACCTCTCCACCTCTCCACCTCCCCACCTCCCCACCTCTCCACCTCTCCTCCTCTCCACCCTCCACCTCCCCACCTCTCCACCTCCCCACCTCCCCACCTCCCCACCTCTCCACCTCCCCACCTCCCCACCTCTCCACCTCCCCACCTCTCCACCTCCCCACCTCTCCACCTTTCCACCTCCCCACCTCTCCACCTCTCCACCTCTCCACCTCCCCACCTCTCCACCTCTCCTCCTCTCCTCCTCTCCACCTCTCCACCTTTCCACCTCTCCTCCTCTCCACCTCTCCACCTCCCCACCTCCCCACCTCCCCACCTCTCCTCCTCTCCACCTCTCCACCTCTCCACCTCTCCTCCTCCCCACCTCCCCACCTCCCCACCTCTCCACCTCTCCTCCTCTCCACCTCCCCACCTCTCCTCCTCTCCACCTCCCCACCTCTCCTCCTCTCCACCTCTCCACCTCTCCTCCTCCCCACCTCCCCACCTCTCCACCTCCCCACCTCTCCTCCTCTCCACCTCTCCTCCTCCCCACCTCTCCTCCTCTCCACCTCTCCACCTCCCCACCTCCCCACCTCTCCACCTCCCCACCTCTCCTCCTCTCCTCCTCTCCTCCTCTCCACCTCTCCACCTCCCCACCTCTCCACCTCCCCACCTCTCCTCCTCTCCACCTCTCCACCTCTCCTCCTCCCCACCTCTCCACCTCCCCACCTCTCCACCTCTCCTCCTCCCCACCTCTCCACCTCCCCACCTCCCCACCTCTCCACCTCTCTACCTCCCCACCTCCCCACCTCTCCACCTCCCCACCTCCCCACCTCCCCACCTCTCCACCTCTCCACCTCCCCACCTCTCCACCTCTCCACCTCCCCACCTCTCCACCTCTCCACCTCCCCACCTCTCCTCCTCTCCACCTCTCCACCTCCCCACCTCTCCACCTCTCCACCTCCCCACCTCTCCACCTCTCCACCTCCCCACCTCCCCACCTCCCCACCTCTCCACCTCTCCACCTCTCCACCTCCCCACCTCCCCACCTCTCCACCTCTCCACCTCCCCACCTCTCCACCTCTCCACCTCTCCACCTCTCCACCTCCCCACCTCCCCACCTCTCCACCTCCCCACCTCTCCACCTCTCCACCTCTCCACCTCCCCACCTCTCCACCTCCCCACCTCCCCACCTCCCCACCTCTCCACTCCATGATCAACTGACCTTTCAGTTAAGACTGGGACCAAGCTGCTTTCACTCTCCTTTCCTCTCTCTGTTTTAATGCATTAACATATACAGTTTAAAATGGACTTCAAACTACGATGCAATTAGGAAATATATTGTCCAAAATCACAAATATTATAAAAGTAAGCAGTTTCAAATAAGTACTTGAAAAACTATACATGCTGTTTAAATTTTTTAAGTTTTCATTTTGCATCAATGTGCAGTATTTATTTTCTAGGCGATTTAAATTGAGAGAAACAAGAGAAAAGTGTGATTGCACTTTCTGCATATTTGCTGTGGCCCTACCTCTTGATCATCATAATGTCTGAAGAATATGACACTTGTGCATTATAGACAATGTATTATGAATTTTTTTACTGTAGCATTATTGTATTATGATGCCCTGAACATGGCATGTGGGACTACCTGTCAACTGAAGATAAGCAGAGTGGTTGCTCTTTCTGCCTATTTGCTGTGGCTCTACCTCTTAACTATCAAAATGTGTCAATGATCTGACACTTGGGCATTATAGACAATGTAACAGAGTACCAAAACCCAGAATTATGACAAATGTTACTGTAGCATTATTGTATTATTGCATAAAGTGCAATCACTCCTTGTTCTGTAGTTTCACATCATGTTCAGGAGGTTCAATGATCAAAGGGGGTCATAATACAAAAATACTACAGTAAAAATATTTATTTTTCTAGATTTTGATACTCTGTACTTTTTTGGCAGAGCGGAGCACTTTGAAAAGTTTGACAGATGCAAATGAAGGAATGTAATTGTAATAAATGTGTCTGTGGTTCTCTTGTCAGTTGAGTTTAATCGCTCCGAGACAGCTTAAACAAAAACGGAACAGAAAACCCTCAAACCTTACGATTATCATATTCAAACCGCTCCTTTAAATATGAGGGTAAACATGTCTAACCTTACATGCTGGAATGTAATTTCCATATGAACCTGTTGACCCGCAGGTGCGTTTCTCCTCCCTGCTGATGCTGATGGAGCTGGCGGGGAAGCTGAGGGAGAACTACATGGTGCTGCTGCCAGAAACCATCCCCTTCCTGGCCGAGCTGATGGAGGGTGAGTCACGTCCTGCTGCTCCTGCGATGTCATGGAGGTTTAGTATAGAGGTGGAGTCCGGACAGGGGAAGTCAGGCTGCAGCAGAAACCAGACTGTTCACCCCTTTAGATAAACAGCATGAACAAACCGGGAAGTAAGGATGTCTTTAGGTCGTGGAAAGTCCTGGAACTGTACGGGTTTCATCAGGACCTTGGAGGAAACTCTGCAGCCATGGGACGGTTATTAGTTCAAAGTCCTTTCCAAAACACTGTGCGTTTGCTTTTGTCTTCCTGGAGTCCATGATGCTTTAATTTTTACACTTTTATTAAGGCATTCCAACTGGTTTGATTGTGCCAGACAAGACCAGTCAAACCCATCCAAACACTAAATAATCTTTTAAAATAGTTCAGCCAGGCATCTATTGCTCACCTGTCATCTCCAAATGTTACATATGAAATAATGTGTAGTATGAATAAGTATGAATAAAAGTTTTAGGCCTCTGATATGAAGGTTTTTCTGTTGCAAAACACCTGAGAACCTGTTTGATTTTACACTCCTGTGTTCCCAATTTGAATTCATAGAAAGGATTTGCATTTGTGAAAATCAGTATTTGAATGAGTGGAATAGAATCTGCGAACTTATCTGCGAGTAATATGATATTTGTGTGTTTTTCCTGAATATAATTTTGGGGGACAAGTTCAGCCAGTCTGCTGCTGCTGCCTCTCAGCCTGCAGCGATCAGTCAGACCAATCAGAAGAGCCGTTTAAAACAGCTTTTGTGGGGTTTTTTCCTGGTGATCTAAAAAATATACATGTATCATCATACAAACCTTGTTTTATCACCTTCAAGTATTCATCATTGGATATTCATATTGGATTTGGTAAAAGTTATCGGGCTACTAGACAGATACGTTGCGTTCTCTTGGAGCGAACGTCTCACCAGACTCCATTAAAAAAATTCTGTCAGTTTCATGTTGCCTTGGTTACCAGAAAGTGACACACACACACACACACACACTCACACTCACACACCATAGAGCATCACTTAGGAGTGTTTACTCTTCAGTAGGAGCCACTGGAAGATTCACCATGCAAGTGATCGGCAAAATGATTGCTGGAGTGAGCAGACGTCACATTTATGAATAATGAATAGGGCAATTAATCAAATTAATATTCATCCCATTCATCCCGTTATTACCGAATGGTAATGTCAGTTGTGATGTCAAACAAAACTGAAATTGTCAAATAATATTCCTACCATAACTCATTTTGTCAGAGGTTTTAAATAAAATGTGCTTGTCATCATCAGATAAACGATATTGAATCTAGAGCTGCAACGATCAATCGGTTAGTAGTTAGTTAGTTATTTTGATAATCGATTAATCGGTTTGAGTAATTTTTTAAGAGAAATAAGTCAAAATTCTCTGATTCCAGCTTCTTAAATGTGAATATTTTCTGGTTTCTTTCCTCCTCTATGACAGTAAACTGAATATCTTTGGGTTGTGGACAAAACAAGACATTTGAGGACGTCATCTTGGGCTTTGGGAAACACTGATCCACATTTTTCACCATTTTCTGACATTTTATAGAACAAACAACTAATCGATTAATCGAGAAAATAATCAACAGATTAATCGACAATGAAAATAATCATTAGTTGCAGCCCTAGTTGAATCACCCAGCTCTAAAGATGAATAACTGGTTTTTGGAACGAAGCTCTTCACATGTTGAATGTCTCTTCATGCTGTGGACGTCTTCCTCCATGCGGCTGGACTGAAACCTTTCTTCAGCAGCACTGCAGCAGTTTGTCGTTGCATGTCACATGTCACATGTCACATGTCACATGTTGCATGTCACATGTTGCATGTCACATGATGCATGATGTGTGTTTAACAGGTGCAACATGAGAGCTGCAGGCAGACCGGCTCATGCGTGTGTTTTGTGTGTTTGTCTTGCAGATGAGTGTGAGGAGGTGGAGCACCAGGTGCAGAAGGTCATTCAGGAGATGGAGAACATTCTGGGAGAGCCGCTGCAGAGCTACTTCTAACACACACACACACACACACACACACACACACACACACACACCTTTCTCCTTGTCATCCAGAACAGGACACCATCAGATTTAGAGGTTTTATTCCCATGCGAAAAAATTGATTAACCGAATATATATATATATTTTTTTAATTCAATATTAAAAAAAAATCCCAATCCACCATTCACTCTACTGTAACTTCAGAAGTAAAGGCTCCGATTCCTCACTATATGCTATATATATATACAGAGTTTATCATTCAATATCTCTAAAATATAAGTCAACATGTTCTCATTTTGTCAACTGAGGACCTAAAGGAGCTACACGTTGCATTTTTAAACATCAATATATCATAGTCAAATTAATTCTGATGCCTTGGTGTTTATTATCGTAAACAACCGAGACGATCGGTCGCCTCTATCTCACAGCAGTAGTATTGTTAGTGCTAGTGTTTCTCCACATTAAGACTACATTTCCCATAAGCCCTGTTGCTTCCTGCCCTAATTGCTACAAATCTTTAAACGGGACCATAAGTTGTTCTATCACTGTTTCCAGATGTTGGATTTCTCATTTTGGGATAGAGATCTTCACGTCACCTGTGAAGCTTCTGGTTTGTTTTGTATTGATTCTCCCTCTGTGCCTTTACAGCAGAATGATTACAACACAACAGTCAGAGAGTGAAGGATAAAGTGTCTTTGATTTCTCTTGTGTTTTCCCTCCACATTAGGAGAAAGCTAATCTCACAATACATTTAGTCGCTTCATATTTGATGAATTGTATGAAAATATGATGTTAGTGTGATGACTGTGTGCATCTGCTGCCTGCAGGTGATTTGTAAACTTGTAGTAAAAGATCTTTGACCTGTTACACCTCGATGTTTGATTGTTTTTCTGTTTTATTTATGGGTCTCATTGCCTTCATAATAATAATAATTTTATTTGTATAGCACTTACAGGTCAATACAGGTGACAAAGTGAACCAAAAAAATCAATATTCCAGCGCACACCAGGATACTAGGATTAACACTATTTTATTAACAGATTACATTAAAAACAAAAAGGAGCGAACTACGTATATCGCATGTTGCTTCATTAGTAAGTATAATTCTACCGTACAAAATTAGATATAAATATTACATTTCCATTTCCATAAGATAATGAGATACAATTAATGTTAGAGTACAAAATACATAGTCTGGCTATTTCATCTCCAATACTACTGAGGATATAGATCCAGAGTGCATACATTTCCATAAGATAGAGTGCAAAGTAATATATCGAAAATAGAAAAAAAGTAGAAAATTATATATAAGATTGAAGAAATAGGGTACTATACAAAATGCATAATACATTTCACCATGATACAGTACAGAAGTTGGAAGAGGTGAATACTATTACAGAGTAGATATTAAATATACCTGTCTTAATAAGTGCTTTACAACATTTAAAAATGATTAACCAATAACCAAACAAGCAATTAAGAATAAATAAAATAGAACATCATACAGTAAAAGCTTTTTTTATGGGTTTTATTATCAGATAAACTTGGGAGGTGATGCTATCACTTCTGTGCTCATATTTTAGTTGTCTGCATAATTCCTATTGAAGATGACTCAACAAACAAGGAAACCAACAAAACAAAAACAGAAAAGTGAAAACAGCAGATGAGACCAAACCTCAGACTGATGAATGTGTTTGGTCAGTAGAGCTGACAGAGCAGCAGGCGTCACTTCTGCTATCATCAACACGCAGCAGCTTAATGTTGGCACATGGCTGGTGTTCTGGAAATCATGCTGCCTTCAGGCGCTGTGGGAAATATCAGGGTTCCAACCTGAGCGCATGAGCGATATAAACAAAGAGGGTAAATATGACGGGAAAGTCAGGATTTTGTGACGTTCATGGGCAGCGAGCATGGAGAGCTTGTCAGCAACTGATGGTAAAAGTGATGATTTTCATTACATTTTGAATTAGAATATATCATGCCTGTAAGATGCCACTTAATTTTTAAAAAAATCTTAAAAAGAAACTTCAAAATCAGACAAAGGTAGAGGTCAGAAAAAATATAAAATAAAAGCCAAGAACAGAAACAGAATCAAAGCAGAGCCAAACAACAACAGAAAAGAAAAGAGCTTTAAAAACCAGAGTGAGATAAAACTATTATAAAACGATTTTAGAGGTTTTTAAAGGGATTTAAAAGCTGGCACAGACTCTGCTAGCCTCAGCTGATTTCACTATTGCACCAATGGATAATGATGTTTATTTTTATTTTTTTTTATTTTTTTGCATTGCATGCCTTCCAAATAGAGTTTTGCATGATCCCCATTATAATGTGCAAACACAATAATTAAAGACAAACACATCATAGAACCTTCATGCTGACTCCACAGGTTCCCCAACCTGTTTAGATGTTGGAGCACCCTGATGCATAAATTTGCATATTAATTAGGAATAACATTTTCTCTTAAACAACTCCTTAATGCTTTAATATACAGATTAAGGAGTTCATATTAATACCGCCCATGTGTTATGTAAAGAGAAGTACACATAAAAAAACAACTGCTAATTAACGCATTAATCAGCCTAATTAATTAGCTCATTAGCATATCGGCTCATGTTTAATATTGCGGGACACCGGGCAGCTCGGTGCCCCCGCTGTACCTCTGCAGCAGCCAATTTTAAGTGACGCCCTTGGCCGGCCGGTCGGGTCTGTCGCTCGGTGACGTCACAGTCCATCTCCACGTGGGCCCGCAGCCTTTTAAAGAGAGACTCAAGTCGGTGTCAGTGTGGTCGCGCGCGGCAGCAGCCTCTCTATGCGGATGATAACGGTGATGATGAGGAGCGCCGGGGGATTACAGCGCGCTCTGACTACTTATAGGCGGTGTCAGCGTCATCATCTTCATCATCGCCATCATCATCATCAGTCTGCCTCAGTGGGGATCATAGGAGCGCCTTTCTCTAAAGGACAGGTGAGGCGCCGGGTGTTCATCCTCATGCATGATGCACCGTATGTTTCCATAACCCCCCCGCTGCTGCTGCGGTGTGATCATCAGTTTATTCTGCTGAAGTGTTTCCCCCCCGGTGCTAGAGTGTGTTTGATGTGTGTCCCCTGCTGCAGCCCCGGGGCGGAGTGGAGCGGGGACCCGACCTGATCCGAGCCGCCGGGCTGGTGGAGCGGCTGCAGGCGCAAGGTGACGAGCTCCTGCTGTCCGGTCTGCTGCGCTGCTGTGGGGATTAGATTATATAAGAGCTTCTCATTCATGCGTTTAGTCTGCGGAGATCCTCCATCAGGGCCGCAGATACAGATTTATTGAACGTGATGCTGCAGGATGTGATGTTTCTCAGCAGGTAGAAACCAGACCAGTGCTGCTCAGTTCCACACAGAAATCCTGTGAACAGTTTCTCTTGGAGATGAAGCCAGAGTGCAGCATCATGTCAGCAAGCAGGCAGTGAAAGATATAAGACTTTTACACTGGCAATGTGTTAGTGTTAGACAGAGCTGGGCGATTATTCAATATTATAGTTGATCTCCTTCAGTGGAATCATATGGTGATGATGTGGTGATTTGGGGGATTTCGCAACCACAATATCACAAACAAAAATAAATAAATAAATTTAAGGAATAGGCTATTATTTGAAAATTTCAGTTTTGTTTGACATTTCTGACTGACAGTTCAATGGGATGAACGTTCATTTGATTATTTAACATGTGATTTTGCATAATGTGAGCCATATTTTGATATATATTGATATTGAAAAAATCCTTAGGCTATGATTATGGTGATATTGATTACAACCGTATCGCCCAGCTCTATTAAGTATTAGTGTTCAACCGCGTTTCTGAAGGCATGTTTATTTTTTTTGGACTGAAGTTGCCGATAATCAATATTTTGTGCCGATATTAGAAGAGTATCAGTATCATGCCAGTATCATTTTGGCTAACGTTTTGAGAGCGAAAATACATTTTGAAGAAACCCAGTGTAGAGTAGAATAGAATAGA
>NW_027283828.1:105000-113150 GCF_046629955.1 Centroberyx affinis
GACTTGAGACTGGACTTGACTTGGGTTCTGGTGACTTGGGACTTGACTCTGACTTGTACTCTGATGACTTGAAAAGGTTTCTAAAGTCTTGACTTGAGATCTTGTGTTTGTGTAAATGACTTAGATTGAAAGTGATGAGATTTGTTCCAGCAGACGACTGAATTTAAATTCTGTTTTCTGAATTTGTATGGAATGATTGAATTTATTACTTTATTTATAACTCATGATGCTCTTACCAAGTTTTTATCCTATTAAAACCATATTGCATTGAAAAGTCCTAGATATTTAGTTTTCTTTAAGATATTAAATTTATACTGGACTCTTGATTTGTTCTGACTTGACTTGCTGTTCTACATTTAGACTTTGGACTTGACATTAATGACATGGACTTGACTTGGACTTGACTTGGACTTGACTTGGACTTGACTTAGTAATCTACATTTAGACTTGTGCCTCAAGACTTGAGACTGACTTGGGACTCGAGCAAAGTTGACTTGGTCACACCTCTGTAACTCAACAGTTCATTGTCTTGAGGTGTCTCTCTCTCTGTCTCTCTCTCTCTGTCTGTCTCTCTCTCTCCCTCTCTCTGTCTCTCTCTCTCTCTCCCTCTCTCTGTCTCTCTCTCTCCCTCTCTCTGTCTCTCTCTCTCCCTCTCTCTGTCTCTCTCTCTCCCTCTCTCTCTCTGTCTCTCTCTCTCTCTCTCTCTCTCTCTCTCTCTCTCTCCCTCTCTCTCTCTCCCTCTCTCCTCTCTCTCTCTCTCTCTCTCTCTCTCTCTCTCTCTCCAGCCTGGCGATCGGCTCGGTCCTGGGTCACGCGGCGGCGGTGCAGCAGCAGCTGAGTCTGGTCTGGGTGGACGCTCACGCCGACATCAACACGCCGCTCAGCTCCCCCACAGGAAACCTGCACGGACAGCCGGTGTCCTACCTGCTCCACGAGCTGCAGGCCAAGGTGACGCCCAGCTGGAGGACAGGCCAGTCTGACCAGTTCCTGCTCTTTTCCTGCTTTACATCTCTGTAGATCGTTTTCCCGCTTTTATTACGTTTGGAGATATTTGACGTTTTTCCTTCCGTCTTAGTTGTTTTTCAAAGTGAATATTCTGAAGCAAATTCTGTCTAAATATTACAAGTTCCTCCCAGTAAAGTAGAACACAGCAATTTCAAGCTGTAACTGTGTAAAATCTTTAGCTTTATTTTCCATTTAACTGTAGCTGGAGGAAGAGTCTTGCTTTAGTTTCTCTGCTGGCTTGACTGGGGTGTGATTGACAGGAGGCGGGGCCTAACGGAACCACAGAGAACGTTCGCTATTGGTTGAAAGATTTATTTTGGAGAGGAAAACACGGAAATGTAGCAGCAGTGTGTAAATACATTTTCAGAAATTAGAAGGTTAATGTTTTTACCTTGACTTTTCTAAAAAAAAAAAAAAAAAGGAAAAAGTAGAACTTAATGGGTTTTCATTTCAGAGCTCAAAGCAATAAAGACTAGAAAATTTGAAAGGATGTTTAGACTTTTGATATCCAGTGTTTGTTCACCCTGCAAAGCAAGGAAATGCAAAATAAAAAGAATAATCCAAACAAGAGATAGAAGAGGAACGTCACAAGTGGGGCTAGAGGTTGAGCTTGAGCTTGTGTGTGTGTGTGTGTGTGTGTGTGTGTGTGTGTGTGTGTGTGTGTGTGTGTGTGCACCAGCAGACACATGATTTGAATGAAAAGTCTCGTCATTTTCCAGCATTTCATCTCAGTATGACCCGTCCTTCCACAAACATTGATTAAGTCTGGCGCCGCGCCGCATTTCCTTTTACAGTCAGTGTGTGTTTTTTTAATCCTAGACTTAATGTCATCTCTGTCTGGAAAACCATCGCATAAATATCTCATCACCCACTTATCCTTTACTTTATGTCTTTCCCTGTGGGCCTGTAATTGCAATATGTTGAGTCACTCTACATTTGCAAAGTTCATCACTGGTGCAATATTCTTATTTTGACCATAAGAAAAGGTCAGCAGACTGATCTGAACACAAGGCAGTTTCTACAGAAATAGTCGTATGAGCAAATGGTTTGTATGGAAGCCCGTTTCCACCAGTGTGATGAAAAAAACGGTCCTGTAAGTCATTATAATGAGAAACTTTCTCAAAATAATGAGTTAGTATCTCAAAATAATGAGAAACCTTCTCAAAATAATGAGAAACCTTCTCAAAATGAGTTAGTATCTCAAAATAATGAGAAACCTTCTCAAAATAATGAGTTAGTATCTCAAAATAATGAGTTAGTATCTCAAAATAATGAGAAACCTTCTCAAAATAATGAGTTAGTATCTCAAAATAATGAGAAACCTTCTCAAAATAATGACTTAGTATCTCAAAATAATGAGAAACTTTCTCAAAATAATGAGAAACCTTCTCAAAATAATGACTTAGTATCTCAAAATAATGAGAAACTTTCTCAAAATAATGAGAAACCTCAAAATAATGACTTAGTATCTCAAAATAATGAGAAACTTTCTCAAAATAATGAGAAACCTCAAAATAATGACTTAGTATCTCAAAATAATGACTTAGTATCTCAAAATAATAGATACTAAGTCATTATTTTGAGAAAGTTTCTCATTATAATGAGTTAGTATCTCAAAATAATGAGTTAGTATCTCAAAATAATAAGTTAGTATCTCAAAATAATGAGTTAGTATCTCAAAATAATGAGAAACTTTCTCAAAACACAATCTTTTTTTTTTTCATCACACTGGCAGAAATGGGCTTCCATAGGTCTGAGATGAAGTGCTGTTTGAATGTACCGGAGTCTCAAAAAGTAATCCAAAACAAATCTGATTCCAGTTCCTGTAACTTTTATCTAACATGATGGACTTGTCTGTCTCTTCTTCTGTGGTGTTCGTACCAGTTAAGAACTCCTGCTCTTTTCCTACTTTACATCTCTGTGGATCGTTTTCCAGTGTTATCATGCTTGGAGATATTTGCCATTTTTCCTTCGTCTTAGTTGTTTTTCAAAGTAAATATTCTGAAACTGTCTAAATATTACGAGTTACTCCCAGTAAAGTAGAGCACATCAATTTAGCTAGCTAACTAACTTATCTAGCCTTATTTTCCATTTCACTGTAGCTGGCAGAAATGGGCTTCCATAGGTCTGAGATGAAGTGCTGTTTGTGGACTGAAGAGGAAAAACAGCAGATAAAAACAACATATCAGTTCAGATTGTTTTCCTTGTGGTGTTTAAACTCTCTGGGACTAAAAGCTGATAATCGTGTCCTAGATGAAAATGCAGCGTGGATCTTAGTCAAACCGATATGTGAAGATAACAGAACTTTAACCTTCAAATTACTTCAACCTTCAAAAGATAAAATGTCTACCGGCAGTGGAGCGAAGATCTTCAGGTCTTAACGTCTGGAGATGGGAACATGGAGGTGAAGCAGATTATGGTATTACTACAGAAACTTTCATCGCAACTTTAATTCACTCACAAAACGTTTTTCCTCATGAAAACGGTTGAAAGAGAGAAAAAACAAGCAGAGAGCAAACACACTGAACAATCCTCCAACTGTCAAAGCTGCAGACTCTGTGTCGCATTTTCCCAGCAGTACATGAACGCAGCATAATAGTTCTGGCTAAAAAAAAACAGAAAATCATGTAATGGCAGAAATCCCAGATCCAGATCAGCACCAAAATCTAATCTTCTAATCTAATAATCTTTGGACTGAGAGCGATGTCACCAGATTTCAGCAAAATCGGTTTAGAACTTTCTGTTTAGAAATGAAAGAACTTCCATCAGAGATCAAAGCATTCAAAGTGTGATAAAGATGTCACCATTAAAAAACTTTCATAAATAGATACAACATACCAAATATTATAATGTTAGGATGCTTTTGGGAAACCGGACCTTATGTCACTGACCGTCTCCATATTTGTGCCTCCAGATTCCCGTCTTGCCAAACTTCTCCTGGGTCAAGCCTTGCATAGCAGCCAAAGATCTCGTCTACATCGGCCTGAGAGACGTGGATCCAGAGGAACAGTACGTTTCTGCATTTGTTTTAATTGAAAATGGTAGTTGTTTTTTTTTTTTGTTGTTCTTGATATAGAGGAGGGCAGAGAACAGGAGGGACAGTAGAGAAGGTTCTTGTTCCCACAGCAGAGATGGAGGCTCTTTAAGTGGCAATAAGTACGATTTTTATTTTTTACTGCCCCATAGCACAAAATGCCCTTAATCTGTGGTTGATAGATTTGTTGATGATAATGACTAAAACCCTTGTTGACGAAGGCTTTTTTTTGTGCAATTTTGTCAACCAAGACTATGACGAGTAGGAATATTCCGTCCGATGATGATATTTGAAATAGTTTTATTTCATTATAGTATTGATGAAAATATGATGAAATGCAAAAACACTTTAGCATATAGTATGGGTAACACTTTACAATAAGGGTTAGTTAATGCTTAATAAGGGTTAGTTAATGCTTATTAAGCTTAATTAACAGTTAACTAATGTGTAATTTACTAATGGTATTTCATGTTAACTAAGGTATTAATTTATACATTATTTAATAGTTTATAAAGATGACTAATAATAATGTATAAATGAATACCTTACTTAACATGAACATCATTAGTAAATGATTACCAGACACATTAGTTAACTGTTAATTAAGGGTTAGTTAATACTTATTAAGCATTAACTAACCCTTAATTAATATACCCTTATTGTAAAGTGTTACCATAGTATGTTATGCAATCATAGTTTTTGGAAAATATTGACTGATGAATCTTAGGTAGCAACATTTTTCTCAAATGGATATGTAGCATTTTGTGAACGACAGCTCTCATGTATTGATCGGTTGATTGAAACTTGATTGGTTTGTCTTCTTCTCCAGTTACATCCTGAAGTTCCTGGGCATCAAGGTGTTTTCCATGACGGAGGTGGACCGACTCGGCATAGCGAGAGTGATGGAGGAGACCTGTGACTATCTCTCTGACAAGTAGGCCGACCCGCTGGTTCCTCCTTACAGGCTGTGTGCTCTGAACCTGAACCTGATCAATACTCACATGTTATCACACAAACCTTTTGCTTCTACTCTTTTAAATCAGAAAATAAAAAAGAAATGCCATTGACAAAATTATTGACACCCTAAACTTTTGAACAGTTTGAACCATTTTTATCAATCAGCAATTGCCTTGTGCAAAATTCTCCACATCCTCAATCTTGTCTAGTTTGAAATCAAATTTGAAGGATTTTTGGAGAATTTTGCAGAAGAAGAGTTTTCTTCTTTCTTCTCCCAGCTGCTGCTGTCAGATGTCCAAAGTTTCAACCGTTGGATTTTTGAAGCGTGTTTTGGGATTTTTGTCTCGCTGGAAGACTCCTGACCTTCGACGGAGACTTTGGGTCCAACATTGTCTCTAAAACAGTGATTCTCAACCTTTTTCATATCAAGGACCCCTAATTTAGTCCACATTAGAACCACGGACCCCCATTTGATGAGATTTTGTCTCTCGGACCCAAATCTGAGAATATTTTTATTATTAGATATGATTTTGTCCAGAACTCCATGACTATTTGTATTGTAGGTAGAGAGATAACAGAGAAACTATGATCAGAACAGTCATTCTTCTACATTCTCTAATTGTGTTAACGTCTTGTCAATTAAATAATGCTGAAGTTTAACAATTCATCAATTTGCTGGGGACCCCCTGGAACCTCCTCAAGGACCCCTGGTGGTCCCCGGACCCCACGTTGAGAACCACTGCTCTAAAACACCTTGATAACCTCCTGATTTCATGGTGCCAGGCACGTGTTCAAGGCCCCGAGTCCTGAGTGCCAGAGGCAGAGCAGCAAAACTCACAACATCTCTGAACCTCCTTCATATTTTCTTGAAAGCTTCCCTTCCCTTGATTGATTGATTAGATTATCTAAACTTGGGCAATATTTGTAAAATCTTGTTGTGTCTGACTTCCTCAGACAATTCTCTGGTTTTCTTTTTTCTTTCTCCGTGCTCATTGTGCTACACAGTGACAGCAGAAGAAGCTCTTTTCTCCATTCAAACTGGCTGAATTATTGTTTTTCATATTGAGATATATATTGATATATTTTATATTGAGAACCAGCTGCTTGATATCAAAATTATTTCTAACAACTTTCAAAACAGTAAAGCCATTTTAGGATTTTTATGTGGAACAAACTAAGATTTAGTCTTTTTTTCAGGGTTTTTTTTCTTTCCCACTGCAAAGCAAAGAAACACCTTTTCGACACTTTTTTGATGTCGTGTGTGCCAATATTTTCAGCCACTACTGTAAACATGATGTATTTTTTTCAGATTCCATAAATCACCTAATGACTCTCTGGGGGGGGTCCCGACCTCCATGTTGAGAACCATTTTTGTCATATCATTAAATATATCATTTAATTATAAAAGCTTAAGGGTTCAAGTTGAATTAAATATTATGGATTTGAGAGTGCCGGTGCTTCCAAATCAATCAGAAAGCAGATCAACTGATTACAGACCGATACTAAAACCGATGCTGTTCTACTTGTTTTACTTTCTCCGTTAACAGAGTGAAGAAGCCGATCCACCTGAGCTACGACGTCGACGCCATCGACCCGTCGGTGACCCCGGCCACCGGGACGCCGGTGGTGGGCGGGCTGAGCTACAGGGAGGGGGTCTACATCACAGAGACCCTCTGCCAGACAGGTGGGAACACAGCAGCAACATACTTCATTAAAAGTGAAATTTCTGCATTCAAAAGTCAAGTCAGGTTTATTTATATAGCACAATTCATACTCAACTCAAAGTGCTTTACATGATTAACAGAGAGAAATAAAAACAGATGATAAGATAAAAGTAAATAAGTAAAAGTAAGAAAATTAAAAACAAGAAAAGAGTTTCTGAACACTGAAAGTTAGAGTAAGGGCAACATTAGTGTTACAGTATAAAAATCTAAGTTCTGTTGATACAAGTAAATACATAAACCGCGTGCACATATTTACATATATTTGGAGTTAAAGTGCTAAGAGTTTAATTATAGGCGATGGAGAACATAAAAGTTTTAAGCCTAGTTTTAAAAGTGGTTACAGTTGGAGCATGTCTAAGATCATTTGGAAGTCTGTAAAAGTTTACTTCAGTAAAAACATAGAAGTATTAGCGGTAAAATGTACTGGAGTATCAAAAGTAATCCAAAACAAATCTGATTCCAGTTCCTGTAACTTTTATCTAACATGATGGACTTGTCTGTCTCTTCTTCTGTGGTGTTCGTACCAGTTAAGAACACATGAAGAAATAGCTGAATATGAGCATCAGTCCAGACTTCATTTTGTTCTGCTAGGCTTTCCAAGCATGAGGAACCACCTCCGTCTCCTTCTACCCATAATCCCTTGTGTTTCGGGGTGGTTTCCTGTAGTCAAACCGCACCTTAGTTCTCTTGTTAGAGGACCAAGACTCTCTGTGCCGTTATTTGGTGCCACCAGAGGTCAAAGGTCATCGTTCTCACCTGGACAAACCAACTGAACTGAAGGAGAAAACACTGCAGAGTTCAGAGAAACCGATCTGTGAACGCAGCCTTAACTCTGTGTCCTGTCCTCTCCTCTCCTCTCCTCTCCTCTCCTTGTCTCCTCTCCTCTCTCCTCTCCTCTCCTCTCCTCCCCTCTTCTCTCCCCTCCCCTCCCCTCTCCTCTCCTCTCCTCTCCTCTCCTTGTCTCCTCTCCTCTCCTCTCCTCTCCTCTCCTCTCCTCTCTGCAGGTCTCCTGTCAGCGGTGGACATGGTGGAGGTGAACCCTCTGAGGGGCCGGACGGAGCAGGAGGTCCAGTCCACGGTCGGGACGGCGGTGGATCTGCTGCTCGGCTGCTTCGGGCGCGGGCGGGAGGGAAGCCACTCGCCCGACTACCGCCTGCCTGAGCCTTGACCTGCAGGGAGACAGGGAAACAGACGCTCCCTGACCACCAGCCTGAGCTAACAGGACAGAAAACACGCTTTGAAAAACTCTGTTGTTGTCATTAATTCTCAAACCTTCAGAGGAAATATTAAAGCTGCACTAGGCAACTTCGCATGCTGGAGGTAACCGTTTGAATTATTGAGGACTTCAGTACCCAGAAATCCTGTTAAGGTGAGGTCAGTAAACGTCTCACAGCTCGCTCATGTTTACCAAACCAAAGAGTGGAGAGAGG
>NW_027283829.1:0-17500 GCF_046629955.1 Centroberyx affinis
CTTGTTATTCCTACAACAAAAATACACTGTAGCAAAATACAGTGATAAAGTAAGTAAGATAGGTGAATAAATTGAAATAAAGTGCTTGTTTTGGTGGATTATATCTAAGTGTGGCTCTAACAATTGAGAAAACACACACACCAGCGCAGACATGCAAACATTTCTCCCCATCTGTCAGTCTATTCAGTTTCCATTATCTTTCACTCACCATGTCTGAATACATCTCAAAACTTGACCCCTCTCTTCCTCTCGTCTTCTTCGTCTTTTATCTGTCTCTTCTTCTTCTCTCTCGCTCCGTTCAGGCACTTTGATCTGAAGACTCCGACAGAATCTGCCCAGGCGGCGGCTCTGTTCTCAGTGCCGGACTTTGTGGGCGACGCCTGCAAAGCCATCGCCTCCCGGGTCAGAGGAGCCGTGGCCTCGGTGCAGTTTGACGACTTCCACAAGGTTTGTCTTGACCAACAGAGATTAAGGGGTTCCCAGACTGTTTGATGCCGAGGTCCCTGAAACGCACCCAAATTTGATACGATTTTGTCTTAAGCGCTCTTATGGAAAGTCGTAGAAAAGTCACAGAATCGGTGGGAACCCTGGTCAGCGATCTCAGACCTTTTCCGTGTGTTTGTGTCCAGAACTCGAACCGGATCATCTGCTCGGCGGTGTTCGGCTTCGATGAGAAGCTGGCGGTGCGGCCCAGCCTGCGCTTCAACCAGAACAACCTGGTGATCAGCAGCGTGGACATCCAGTCTGTGGAGCCGGTCGACCAGCGCACCCGGGACGCCCTGCAGAAGAGCGTCCAGCTCGCCATCGAGATCACCACCAACTCCCAGGAGGCCGCCGCACGGTCCGAGACGCACACACACACACACACACACACACACACAGTCTTACTTATGTCACTTTTGGGGTATTTACGTAGACTTACATTCATTTCCTGGAGACTTACCATAACCATAACCACTACTTGCCTAAACCTAACCCTTACCCTAACCTTAACCACTGACCCAAAAATCAGCTTTTTACCAATTGGGGACACGGCTTTTGTCCCCATTTGCACAAGCCGTCTCCAATCAACTGGTCTTAAGTCTGGTGTGTGTCCCTGAAAGTGACTTAAGTCATACCCCCCCCCCCCCACACACACACACACACACACACACACACACACACACATACAGCAGTGCTTCACCTATAACATTTTATAATAGTGGTGATTGGCATGATCAAAAAGTGGGCAAACTCTTGCCTCCAGTCAGTGATCATCATAAGAAAATAACCACCAATGTTAACTAAATCAATTATTTTTTTAAAACAAAGCATTATTTTTTTTTCTCTTAAAAGACTGTGTGGTTAAAGAACTTACATCTGCAGGTCCTTAAAAATCTGAAAAAGTCTTAAATTATCTAATATTAAGGCCTTAAAATGTCTTAAATCCACTTATTAGAGGTCCTATTTTTTGCTATGCAGGTTTAATTTTCTTTAATTAGGTTTGATAAACATTAGACATGAAGGATACAAGATTAGTTGCCAAGATATTGGGTGTGGGAGATGTAAGGTTTGTTAAATCAGTGTTTTTCAGTTGAATGGCAGGCTGTGTAGATGCTGTTTCAGATGCTTGGGAACCAAGTGACCTGAGCAAGCAGATCTATGTTACTAAGGATTTGAGAGGTCATACAACCAGTATATTGTTTACTGAAGAATAGAAAGCTCAATAAAGTTGGCCTCCTTCTGTCTGTGTGTGCAGCCATGAGGCGGAGCGGCTGGAGCAGGAGGCCCGGGGCAAGCTGGAGAGGCAGCGGATCACCGACCAGGCCGAGGCTGAAAGAGCCAGGAAGGAGCTGCTGGAGCTGGAGGCTCTCAGGTGAACACAGACCTGCTGGGAGGACTGGGAGGACTGGGAGGACTGGGAGGACTGCAGGAGCAGTCCAGTCTTGTTTATTTATATAGCCTTTTATCACAGCATCTCAAAGGGTTTTACATACATATACCGTACTACATCATACATATACATACTACATACTGTACATATCAAATACATCCTGTACTAGGTCATATACATACTTCATACACATTGTTTACTACACCAGATACATACTACACATCATATACTACATCAGTGATTCTCAACCTTTTTGATATCAAGGACCCCTAAAGTAGTCCACATTAGGGCCACGGACCCCCATTTGATGAGATTTTGTCTCTCGGACCCAAATCTGAGAATATTTTTATTGTCAGATATGAGTTTGTCCAGAATCCCATGACTATCTGTATTGTAGGTAGAGAGATAACAGAGAAACTATGATCAAAACAGTCATTCTTCTACATTCTCTAATTGTGTTGCACTTCTGGTAAATTAAATAATGGTGAAGTTTAACAATTCATCAATTTGCTGGGGACCCCCTGGAACCTTCTAAAGGACCCCTGGTGGTCCCCGGACCCCACGTTGAGAAACGCTGTACTACATCATAGTGCTGGGCGATATTGACAAAATCAAATATCACAATATTTTAGACCAAATACCTCCAATATCAATAATGTGACATTATTTTGGGAATGAGTATTCATGCTTTCATGAGATATTTACACACAGGAAACTTTTGAAAATTAGTAATTATCATTAATGATCAGTAATCAGTAATGTGGATATGGCTGCCTCCCAATCCTGACTGTGTGTGTGTGCGTGTGTGTGTGTGTGTGTGTGTGTGTGTGTGTGTGCAGTGCTGCGGTGGAGAGCACAGGAGCTGCCAAGGCTGAAGCTCAGTCCCGGGCGGAGGCGGCTCGGATCCAGGGGGAGGCGGCGGTCAACGAGGCCAAACTGAAGGCCGAGGCCCAGAGGATCGAGGCCGTACGTACTGAACCCCCCCAGTGTGTGTGTGTGTGTGTGTGTGTGTGTGTGTGTGTGTGTGTGTGTGTGTGTGTGTGTGTGTGTGTGTGTGTGTGTGTGTGTGTGTGTGTGTGTGTGTGTGTGTGTGTGTGTGTGTGTGTGTCTGTTTGTTTGTCTTTACATTACTGCAGTGCTTCCTCTGTATTCATTCAGTAATGCAGAGTAATTGCAGTAATGTGCCACCGCAGCAGCATCACCGCCTCTTACAGAGAAGGCAGGACATTAAAATAACGGTGTCACGCCAGATTTTCCTCTAAACCACAAACACGTCTTTAAAAATACTGTTTTTATTACAATAAAGTATCCAAAGAAATGTTTTAGCACTGCATCCCACATTTGAACGAAGCTTGGACCGATATTGGTTTCTGGAGGCCGGCACTGATACCGATATTTATGGAATGAAGCTGCTGATAGGCAATATTTAGTATCTTTTTTTGAGCATTTTCATCATTTTCATGTATTATTCTTGTCAGAAGGAAAAGCCTCTGAAACACATTGAAACCCAGGAAAATAATAGCACCCCATATATCAGTCTAACCCTTATTGCTAGAGGAAACTGAACATTAAAATAACAATGTAATTTAGCCAAAATCCCCTCTAAAACACTAACAAGATTTTAGAAATAGTGTTTGTGGTGTGATTTGGAGGAATGGCCTCCCTGATGTGAACCTGAGCGTGTTGTTATTGGACTTCTGTGTTAGTCATGGACTATCCATAAACACCATATTCAAACATAAGGAGGTGCAGAAGTGCACATGGTACCAGACCACTTTGGGATAAAGGTCCAGGATCAAACTTTGTAGTTGTTTCATCAGACCTGAAGTCACAACTCGGGGGAAGAGAGAGGTAGAGCTGTCAGCTGGTCACCATCTCGTCACCAAATTAATGTATTGATGGATGGACAAGTATACTGATGCAAACCTCTGTGTGTGTGTGTGTGCAGGAGGGGGAGCTGCAGCGGCTCTCCAAGGCTCGGGAGCAGGAGCTGAGCTATAAGAAGGAGATGGACCGCCTGGAGGTGGAGAAGCAGGAGCGTCTGGCCCAGATGGAGAGCCAGCGCTTCAGCCAGCTGGTGGAGAGTCTGGGCAGCGACACGCTGAAGGAGATGGCCAGGGCCGGGCCCGAGCTGCAGGTACTGATGCTGCTCTGTGTGGAGGGAGGGAGGGAGGGGGGGGGGGAGGGGGGGGAGGGGGGGAGGGAGGGAGGGAGGGAGGGAGGGGGCGCAGACAGACATGTTGCAGTTTGCTTATTGAATTACACTCATTTCAAGTTGCATTTCTATTCGCAACACTTCTGCAACATTTTCACTATACATTTAACAGTGTTGTTCCAAACTCTGCATGCATTTTCTGCATTTCCACCATAAATAGTTTTTGTTTATTGATAAGGATTCCCATTAGCTGTACACAAGGGTGCCAGCTATTCTTCCTGGGGTCCCACTAAGACACAATACACATCCGAAACAAATACACAAAGTTTTAAGGAATTTACACCAATTTCAAGTCAAATTTAAATTACTATTTCGATAGGAACCCCTTATTTTCTGCATTTCCACCATAAAGCAAATTAATTCACTTTAATTCAGTTTAATTTTAAATGTTTCTACCCTGCACTTTTTGCACATTGAATTTGAATTCCCCCAATTCCAAGTCACATTTCAATTACAAATTGAAGAGGAACCCTTAATTTCTGCATTCCACCATAAAGATGTTCTTTGTCTCAGTAAAAAATATGATTTTGGATGGTGAACAAAGCATTTTGAAATATTTGTAGGTTTTGCTTTCTTGAGCATATTAGATATTTTTCTCTGTTTTCTTGTTCTCCCCACACACACTAGTTGAGTGATCGAAGGCAGCAGGGTGTCTGGTCTCCAGATGGAGGCGTGGGTTTGAATCCCACTTCTGACAAGCAGTTTTGATTCTGGTTGAAGTTCCAGACTCTTCAGACAGCCTGTATTTTTGTATATTTATGTATTTATTTTAGGTCTCAAACACCCAGTCTCATGGTTCCTCTCCCTCCTCCTCCCTCCTCCCTCCTCCTCCCTCCCCTCTCCTCCTCCCTCCTCCAGGTCAAACTGCTTCAGTCTCTGGGGTTGAAGTCGACCCTCATCACAGACGGATCGTCGCCCATCAACCTCTTCACCACAGCCAACGGCCTGCTGGGGGCGCTGCCGGGCCAGGGCCAGTGAGGAGGAGGAGGAGGAGGAGGAAGAGGAGGGGGAACGGAGGGTGACATAGAGGGGAAAATAGGGGAAACTGTCCAAAAGTAAATCCTAACTGTCACTTCTTGTAGTAATGACCGGCAGACTGTGTGTTAACTGACTGTTTAGACTAAGACTAGTGACATCACATATCACCACTAGGGTTCGACCAATGTGTGTTTTCGAAGACCGATACTGATATTTTTCTATTGAAACTAGCCGATATTTTTTGTTCAAATTTTCATGCCAAAAATATGACCTAAAAATACAAATCTTTCCCCCAGAGTTTTCTTCTTGTAAATGTGAAAAAGCCTCTGAAACAGCATTTAGACCATCATTGGACACTAAAACTCGAATTGAATGAAAATCTTTTAGGGGGGTCAGCAGCTCCTTAAGGCAGGGAGAGGCAGGTTTCACTGAAGGTTTTCCAGACCACAGTGAACATCTGATATAAAAAATAATAATAAAAAAAACATATTCTCTAGCTGTAGTCAGAGAGGGACGACAGACTGGCTCAAATCTGATTTTTTTTTTTTGTTTTGTTTTTGCATGTGACATGAAATGCCCGAGCTCTAAAAGCGAGATTCAGAGATTTACTTTTGGACAAATTCCCAACTACGAGGACGTGCCATGTGAATAAAGGGAGCTGTGCTACAAAGAATGAAGACTTGTGCCTAAAATACGACTTTCCTGTCCTGTCCTGCTCTCCTGTAAGCCTTTACTTACTACTCAAGATAGCCAAAGAAACCCTGTTTCTGCTTTGCACTAAGTCTAGGAATAGAACTGAAGGTGGAGTGTGCTGGAGGCTTGACCCTGCTAATGTTTACAAAAAAATAGTTGATGTTAGACGTTCTTTTTCTGTGCAATAATAATGTGAGAAAATGGGAGATTTGGAGTCCTTTTCTTTTCCTTCCAGAGTTCTGTCCTTTCTACATACTGTGCTTCTAAGCCCATTAAAGTGCTGCTGTCCACGTCTTCTGAAGTTTAATCATGCACACATTCACAGAGAGACATCTTTTACTAGGATTCGACTGAAATGGGTTTTTGAAGGCAGACACCCATATCTTTGGATTAAAGCCGCTTTTAGATACCATTATTCGACCATTCATGCCCAAAAAAAGGCAAGTATTCAGTGTTTCCCGTAGAATTTTATTCTTGTCACAATGGAAAAGCATCTGAAACAACATTTAGACCATCATGGGACACTAAAACTAAAAACTAAAAAAAAAACTAAAAAGCCAGACTAATATCTGTGTCTCTGGTAGATGGTTCTGTCTGGTGCATGCTAACGCTTTAGCAAACATTATGTTAAGTAACAGGTGATTAGCATTATCCAAAGTATGATAAGAAACATTTTTAGCAATCCAAAGTTGGTATTGGTTTGTATTCTGTGGTTTGTAAGATTCATCATTTCAGTCTTCATCATTAGTGAAGTCCGTTATGAGTCAACAGCACATAAACCTTTAGCTGTGTGGCTGACTTCGCTCACTTGCTTGTGTCAACAAAACAAGTTTCACTCAAAGTCTAGCAGGAAAGCCGGTCCAAAGCCTGGCAGGTTTAGACATGTAAATTAAAATTAACTAACCATCTCTTTTCCTCACTTTCAGGATAATGCTAGTCGCCTACAATCACTTAACACAATATGCTAGAGCAGTGATTCTCAACCTTTTTCATATCAAGTACCCCTAATTTAGTCTACATTTGGGCCACGGACCCCCATCTGATGAGATTTTGTCTCTCGGACCCAAATCTGAGAATCTTTTTATTGTTTGATATGATTTTGTCCAGAAATGTATGACCATCTGTATTGTATTGTAGGTAGAGAGATAACAGTGAAACTATGATCAATACAGTCATTCTTCTGCATTCTCTAATTGTGTTAACTTCTTATAAATGAAACAATGCTGAAGTTTAACAATTCATCAATTTTCTGGAACCCCCACAAGGACCACTGGTGGTTCCCAGACCCCACATTGAGAACCACTGTGCTAAAGCGTTAGCATGCACACCGGACAGAGCTAACTACCAGAAACAAAAAGATGATTTTGGTGCCAATCCTCTTGTCAGATTTTGGCTGAGGAGACCAATGGGCCAGACTCCCAAAAAGCCGCTGTAGTCCTTTAAGGTCTTCCCATAGACAACCAGTGGAGTATTGATCAATTCAACAATAAATATGTAATCAAACAAGCTGCATCATATCAGAGGAGGACGACACTGACTGGCTGATATCAGATGTTTGGGCTAGCCGTCATCCCGTCCTGTCGAGCAGTCCTGTATAAAAGAAACGCTCTCTAATATTTCCTTCAGTGTTTACCTCGCTAAGTGAAAGTGACACGCTCCTCAGGTGAAGTGTGCTGTGTGTTATGGAGGCTGACAGCTTCCTGGCTGCACTGAGGCGTTTGATCATCCAGACAGGTTGGTGTGCCGCTGTTATGCAGTGTTACCTAACTGCCACAGGTTGTGATGCCAGGTAATGTTGCCTGTAATATTTACATACCGATAAATGGGCTTTTGATCTCATTGGAGAATTGACATAATAGAAAAGTGTGTTGATGACTGAAAACATATTTTTGTTTGGTGGTAAATTATTAGATGTACGTAGGTCACTAGACTATCAGCTTACATAGATGGTGTGTTTTTTCCCCTTATGGCTTCCAATTAAATGTATTGTGAGTTTTACTTGAGCTTTGCTTTCCATTAAAAAGATTAAAACTACAACATCATCAATTTGGACTCAATAAGCACCCAGATATGTCTTTTAGGGTGCAATGATCATTGTTGTCCACCAGATAGGGCCACATTCTGTATTTATTGGTACAATAGGTGATGAGAGAGAGAGAGAGAGAGAGAGAGAGAGAGAGAGAGAGAGAGAGAGAGAGAGAGAGAGAAAGTGTGTGTGAGCACATGCATGCATAGGTGTGTGTTGTCATATTCATATTTCTCCAGTCAGAATTATAAGCCTATTATTACATTATACGCCTACTCATCTCACTGATATAGCTAAGTACCATTTCTAAACCACTCTGTGCTTTTTGTTTGATTATATATTGCATCCTTTAAAGCCATTAACTAAGTTCAGTAACTAAGTGTGATGAAATGGCCTTAAATGCCGGGTGGTTTTATCTAATGTACAAACAGCCAAATACACATCATCAATCTGATTGGGTAATTTACTGCTTTTTTTTTATTATCTTTGCATGTCTGCAATGGTGTGTTTGCTGCTATTAGTAATACTGTGCTGTAAATATGTTTTGTTAATGTAAATGTATAAAACTCCAACACCAATTCATTGTTTTTATACGGACAGCAACAAACCTTCTCTTTTCTAATTTATTTTTCCAAGTTTGTGTTTGAGTAACCAAATTTGGTCAACTTGAGAAATGTGACACAGCCAGGTAAGCCAAAGGGAAGATGGTGACAGGTTATGTGCAAAGTGTTGATCATTATTTTCTCCTGAAGGCCGAAACACTTCTCTGCTGCTCGTCTGTCCACTAGATGGTGACTGAATTACAGAAGAAGACACTTGGCTTCTCTGGCATAGGTGTGTGTGTGTGTGTGTGTGTGTGTGTGTGTGTGTGTGTGTGTGTGTGTGTCTCCATAAAGACGAAATTTAGATGCTTTGATTTCCAAACTTGGTAATCTGTGAGATTCTTGTTTTAATTTTGTCTCCATCTTTGTTACTCAGCCTCATCACTGTGCTGTTTCTGCGCTACACTTCCCAGAGATCACCTGTCAATCAAACAGTGTGGGCGGAGCTTGGATTTTCTGTTGATGAAGGTTGAGTTTCTGTAGGTGGCGCTCCTTCCTTTGTCTGTTCAGCCATGGCGGCTATCGCTGCTCATGCTAATGCTGCGTTCATGTCACTTCAGATTTACGGTAAATACGACCTGCCCACTGGGAAAAAAACGTTCACAGCAACCTCCTGGTGGTAATTACAAGTTGGATAAATGGGACTTTTTTTTTTTGTGGGCTCCGATTTCTCCTAATTGGTGTCATGAATTGTGGAAGTCTGTCAACAGAAGCGGTAAACACTGTATCAAAATCAAAATTATTGGATATTTTCACAGTAATACGATCATGTCTACTTACAAAAAGTGTCTGCTGCAGTTGGTTTATGGTTGATTTCAAATTCATAAAATAAAAATGATTTTGGATGTGGCCGCTCCAACGAGTTAAACACATGGAGAGCAATGAGACGTCATCCCATTCTTATGCTTCTTCCCATATGACATGAACACAGCAACAACTACCCAGTTCTTCTTCTTGTGTTTATTGCAAACAAACCGGAAACACATCAATGCATCACTTCCTGTTTACCAGAAGATTTTCCCAGGAAAGAGCTGCCAGACATCGAGTGTTCAGAACAGACAATGGAAAAGCTTTAAAGAACTGGATATAGACTGAATCACTGTTGTGTTTTATCACTCAGTGATAGAGAGGAGCAATATTGACTTAGTTATTTATTTATTTATTTATATGGAAATGCTGTGGATTCTCACTTTATTAAGTGTTTTTGGGACACTGTACCATCCCACATAGGTTTTAAACCTCTGAAGTATCTAATCTGCTCAAATTTACCATTAACTCTATGAACCAGTAATCCCTTAAATAACTTTACATTTTCATTAATTTACATTAATTCACCTCTTAATTCAATTTAGGGGGGTTATTAATGGAGGAGATCCCATGGAAACCTCCTTAACACGCCCTTAATCTTAATTCCTTACTGTCTAATTTAATGAAAAATTCAGAGAGACAGGAACTTTTCCATTAATTTCCACATAATAACCCTGTAAACCTGCACAAAAGGCATGAAAAATCCCTTAATTACTAGAGTCTCTGTGCATCAACCCATGAATAAATCCCTTATATAAACCCATGATACTAACCTCACTTTTTTAAAGCTGTTATTTTTAATGGATAATTCATGTTTATGTAATGGAGAAATTAAGGACATTTCAGGGTTAGGGTAAGTACATAAAGTTAATAAAGTTTGACAGGCAGTTGTTACCAATACAAAACGTCTGTGAAAAGCAAGTGGATCCTCTCTAAAATGGATCCTCCACATTCGGGCCAGGCAGCATCTCATTAGGCCCGGGTTGTTATCGGAGCCATTTCCCTCCTCATATCTGCATCAGGACTCAGGAGGGGAAACCGGCGGCTGCGGCCAAGCAGATGCAGATCAGGCAGGAGAGGTGGCTCCCCTTTAATTCAATTTATCGATTAGATAATTCAGTCAAGAGAGGCTAATGAAATCCCTCAAGGTTGACTGTAATTCTCTCCAACTGTCTCCCTCAATACGTTTTCCTCTCTGTCTTTCATAATCTCTGTTCCCATCTGTCTGTCTCTTCCGTCTCATCTATAGATGTCCGCTGAGGTTTTGTGGGGTTTGACCTCGCGTCTCTGTGGAGTTTAAGTTTCGTCTGTAAGGCAGCTGATGTAAAGCTTCCTAAATAAAGCAAACTGTGGCAAAGTCAATTCATCATGCAACAAAACTGAACCGTACAACTATAATCAGATTGCATCAAAGACTCAAGTTATTACTATCTGCCTCAGCTTATTATTCAAGCTGTCCACTATGAGCCTGTTTTCCAGGTAAGTTAATTAGATCATCTATTAGAGCGGTTACAGTTCAGCAACATGCCTTCACCTCACTTTATTATTATTACTTAATTACATCAGTTAATATGGGACAGTTTTACTTAAGCTTGTTTATCTTGAAATGTATCTACCTCCATTGCAAAATATTTATTTTGGTGAGTTGTATAAGTATGACATGAGGAATAAAGGATACTACAAGTGTCTCCTAAAATGGGGCGCAACCAATGACATATCAATTTGAAGTATTCGTAAAAACAGGAGTATTAATTAGTGTATTCTGTCTGTCAGGAATGATTCATTAGGGGGCGCCCTGGTGGCTCACCGAGTAGGGCACGTACCGTTTGGCTCAGGCCTTCCCGTAGCGACCCGGGTTCGAATCTGACCCGTGGTCCTTTGCTGCATGTCCTCCCCTCGCTCTCTCTCCCATACCTTCCTGTGTCTCTCTCTCACTATATCTCTCAAATAAAGCATAAAAAATGCCAAAAAAATAATCTTTAAAAAAAAAAAAAAGAATGATTCATTAGGGATCTAACGTTCGATAAACAGGATTGTGAATTGAATGCTGGTCACTAGGAATCCCCGGGCTGACTGGGAAAATGTGAACAGGAGTTTTTTGAACAAGCCCCACTGAGCTGCCTTTGAGCAAGGCACTAAACCCTCAGCCGCTCCAGTGAGGCTGCAGTGGATCTGCTGAGAAAGATAGTAGGCCTACGCTCAGAAAGCCTTCCCTGGATAAATAAAGATTAAAAACAAAAACATTCTCATCAGTAATGGTTATTCTAGGATTGATATGTGCCTACTTCAAGCAAAACACTTGAAATTATCCAAACATTTCTCGGAGGCGGAGCTTCTCTGGAGGAAGAAATCATTGGTTGAGTTAAACCTCAATGGGCGGAGCCAAAAGAATCAGTTTTTCAGAGCGTTGGCTAACTGGCAAACTTAAGTGACAAAGGAGGAACTCTGCTCAGAATTTAAATTAAAATTTAAATGGCAACGATTTCTTTATTCATTCATTCACCATGGCGTTCATGATGTTGAAGGTCAGCAGCTAGCTAACTAGCTTACCTAGATAGCTGTGGGCTAGTATGGCTAGTCTGAACTTGGAAGGTCAGCTAGCTAACTAGATAACCTAGATAACTTAATATGGTTAGATTGTATTTTTCACTGAGCTTCAGTCTAATGTTACTTAGCTAGAAAAACTGTGGTTCTTTAGCTCCGCCCACTGAGGTTTAACTCAACCAATGAGATTATTTCTGCCTCAGAGAAACCTAAACTCCAGTCTACGATGAATAGGCCAGTGGAGATGTTAACCTGTTCCTCAATGAAGAGAGTAACTTACATTGTCAGGGGTAGAGTGACACATTTTTAGCTGCGCAGAGCCATTTACTTACCTGTGAAAGCATGTGAGTATATCTGATGTATGAAGAGGAGATGATGGAGGGATGGATGAGCTGACTGATCACCAGCCAGCTGAACTATGAAGGATGGACTAACTGACACCTAACTGGACTGTTGAATTGTATTGGAACATGAATCTGTGTACTTACCACTGTTGTATTTATTCATACTGCAGTACTGCTACTGCAGTTCACTTAGAATTTGCATTATATTATATATATACATATACTGTATTACTTGTGATGCACTGCTTTTTTCTATTGTCTCATCTGCTTACTTTTGTGAGTTATGTTTTTATTCAGTTATGCCGTGACTTCTTTGTTTTTTTGTTTGGGCTGAATTATTTCTGTCTTGACTTGTGACTCGTGACTCGTTGCAGCTGACTAACCGCCTTTTGTTCAGAGAAGAAAAACAAAACCAAAGTTCCCGTCACTCGTCAGCCCGGCTCGGGTCGTGCCGCCTATTCCTCGTACGTGAGGAAGCATTTCCCGAGCGGAGGTTCGTCCTCTCAGAGAAACCCTGCGGTCGCTGGAGGAGCTGTGCATCATTTTCTCTGAAATGCCTCCTGCGTCTCCCTGGAGATCCCCCCCCCCTCAACCCCCCCCTCCCCCTCCAGCCTCCCATGTTGCAGCACTGCCTTGATGAGGGCTTCCTAGCTGAAACACATTAGAAATACATGTGTGATGGCTGTGAGCCTTTCAGTGAACTCAGTGAACTCAGCAATCCAAGTCATCTGTCCTTCTGACTCGTCTTTGTGTGCTGTGCTGCTTTTTACTCTTTTACTTTTTTTCGAGAATCTCCTCTTGAATTCATGTGTTTTTTTTATTGTTTCCAGTCCTGTTGTTGAAGCTCAGTCTCTTTCTGTCCCAGCAGTTTTTTTTTTTTTTTTTTTTTGGGGTTGTTTTTATCTCTCACTGCCTCTGCTGAAGCCTGCATTTCAGATGAAATCTTCTAACAGAGAGATTGCTGCGACAAGGAGCGATTACACCCATTTCTGGTCACAGTGGGGGGGGCGAGGGTGGGGGGGGGGTGGGGGGTGAGGTGGAGGGGTTGGATTCACTGTCCTGCACACACACACACACACACACACACACACACACACACACACACACACACAAACACACATACACATCACACTACAAAAAGAGGTCCAGAACTGGTCATTAAACTACATTTTAACATGGTTTTGCGTCATATTTGAGGAGGTCTTGATTCAAATTTTCTTAATGGACATGGCACTGTTACACTGTCAGTCCTGCTGTGTGGTTTCTGTCTGTTCTTTGATGTCTTGAAGGTTTCTGTCTGTTCTTTGATGTCTTACATGTTATCTTTGTTAAATGTCTGCAAATGTCTGACTCAGCACTCTTACATACAAGGCAAATTCCTGTAAAACGCTAAATAAATGAAATCTGAATCTGAATCACATGGAAATTCTTATAAACAAATGGTGTTTTTTTTTTTAACAAATTCAAAATATTTGTAGTCACTGTGACATGCAGCCCTTACATCAGTGTGTGTGAATCATTTAGCTTCCCTCTGCCTTTGTTTTCACTGTCTTCTCCACCTTCTGTAGTGCAGCTCCCTCCTCCTTCTCCTCCTCCTCCTCTTCCTCCTCCCTGCTCCATCTCACCACACTCAGCTGCATTATGACACTCTGCCTCCCCCACCTTCATCTACATCTACATCTCTCTCTCTCTCTCTCTCTCTCTCTCTCTCTCTCTCTCTCTCTTTCCCTCTCTCTCTTTTTGCTTTTCTACCCATTTGTTTCCTCTCTCTCTCTCTCACTTTAAATCTCTCTCTCTCTTGTGCTCACAGTCTGCATCGGTGCTCCAGTCGCCTGTCTTCCTGCTGCAGCTGCTCAACACCTCCATTCATCTCAATTATAGGATAAGGGTTCAGTTTTCACACACACACACACACACACACATGCACACGCACACACACACACACACACGCATGCACCACAAACTAACACACTTTCCTCCTTCCATCTGAACACATCGTTTTTAAGCCTTTTTTCCTTTTCTCCCCTCCTCATAACACTATTCATCCTCTCTGCAGCTCCTTTCTTCCTTTTCATCTCTCTCTCCCTCCCCCCCCTCTCTCCCCCCTCCCTCCCTCTCTCTCTCTCTCTCTCTCTCTCTCCCTCTCTCTCTATCTTTGCTCCTCTTCCAGCCACAGCGGTAGAGCCTCTTAATAATTTATACAAATTTAAAATTCAAATGAGAGAGATCTTCTTTTTATTTATTTATTTATTAACAGTGAGGAGTCAGACCTCCCGCTCTATCCCAGTATCCCCGGCTGCTCTCCCTCCCTGCCAACCATCGCCATGGCAACCCGATCGTCCTAGAAACACACTGTAATAAATGAAGCCCACTCCCTCTTTCTCTCCCTCTCTCTCTTTTTCATCTCTCATAAATAAGTCTACAAAATAAGAGCATGTGTGTTGACATCAAGGCAATGCGAAGATATTAGATAGCAGACGTAGTAGTATGTCAATTTCATGTTATGAAAAGTTATTAACAAAAGGTATTCTTATTTATTTATATTGCATATATATTGTACAATACAATATAGTGTACAACTTTGCATTTTAAGACTATATCTATATCTGTATAAGGGGCACAGTTGGAAGTGGAAATTCACATATTTGCTTTCTTCATATTCTCATATTCTTTTACTTTGTATATTGCATATTTCTTTAATTTTCACTAATTTCATACTGTATATATTTCATATCATTGGTATATTTTCATAGCGTATATATTTTTTTATTCATTCTTTCTTTCGGCAGCTGTTATTTTGCATATCGTCATCATCAATTTTGTTTCTTATTTTTCATTCATACATTTCTACTTAACACCTTATTGTGTTGAAATTGCAGGTGTTTAATAATACAACTATACAATATTCTTATTTATATTCTATTTTCTTTGCTTTAGATTTTACTGTGTGCTGCTACAGTGACCCTGTTATCACAGGGATCTTTCAACTGTCATTTTATTTTGTCTTAAACCGAAATCAAAAATGTTGGATTTCTATAGTGGAGGTTCACTGGCATTTTTCAATCAGTAGGAGTGATTCTATTTTGAAAAGCAGGAGGGATCTAAGAATGTAACTCAGAAAATAATTTAGTCCCTTGTATAATGTGCTTTCATTCAAGAAAGAAAGGTATTGAAAATCTATTGCTTTAGAATGATTATCACTGGATTTGACACAACTGAGTCATTATCAGGATTTAAAGTTGCATTACAAATCTTCAGCAACCTGTCTGTCTGCATCATGGAGGTCGCCTGTGTGCAAATAATGTCTAAATATTTAACAAGCAGGCTAGAGATCTGGATAGCTGAAAAGGCTTGTTGCAGTGTAGCTGTAGATCCATCAATAATGTTATAAGTTAAAGTGAATAGTCTGATAATCACTGTTGCCAATTTGGCGACTTTGTCACTAGATGTAGCAACTTTCTTCAAAAGCGTTTTTACTTCCAAAGCATTTTCTGACACATCGGTCCAGCTGATGCTAATTTGTGACGCTTGCTTGTCTAATCCAAAGAGTCTGATGATCACAGAGTGGAGTCCCTTCCTCTGCTGAGAGCAGAAATATAGCAAATATATTAATATGCAAATTTGTGTATGACATCATCTGGCAACTTTTTGGACAGCCAATAGCTACTTTAATTGGAAAAGATTTGGTAACTGCTGATCAGGCAGATTTGTTTCCAAATGTCGGTCACTGTGACAGTAAACTGTCTTTAGCCCAAGTCTCTACTCCAAAACACTCTGTTAGCTAGCTAACTAGCCAGCAGGCTCACTTAGCAAAACAACCAATGTTAATGTTAACATGCAGCTACTGGCCGCTACTAATGCTAGCTTCTGCTAACGTTAGCTAGTGTGCAAATTGATGTGTTAACAAGACAGTGACGGTTAGCTAGCTAACAAGCTAACATTATCTAAACACAAAATCAATCAGATGTATCACTGATTAAATTATTAGTTACCAGTTAAAAACAGCACAGAAATTAACCTTGTATATTCAGTTCTGTTGAGACGGACAAGTCGTACATTTGACATTCTGCTGTCCTGATGACCAGGAGCTGAAGACCTCCAATATGGCCGCCAGAGGATGTGTTGTGTCACCTAACAGCCCTCTATAGAGACATTTCCAGTGATCCCCACCCTTGTGTACATAAGATGGATTCATTAGCTCGTAAAACCAAGGTAGTAGTCAACTGGGGTTTATTCCCTTCAAACATGATCAAATACTCAATATCAGAAGTCAAGATCAACACAGAGTGTCTTGGATTAACATGTTGTGTACACCCATACTCGTTCTGTATGCTTCAGTCAATTTAAGGCATGCACAGGCACAAAAGAGTCTGGTTTCAGAAGATAGCAATCAATAACGAGAAGAACACAATGAAACTGGTTGATAGTCTGTGGCCATTCATGCTAACAGCATCCTCCTTGCCGTTTCAATATGCAAACAGGAAGCGGGTTATACTGAGCATTACAAACAGTAGTTCACCATAGATAGAAAGGAGATCCAGAGAATTAGAATAGAAATAGAAAAATACAAGATCAGGTAATCAGGTGTCAAAAGGGCATTTACAAAATAAAGAAAACAGAAAAAACCTGAGCAATCACAGAAAAGAACTCACAAGAGAATAAAGTTTTCCAACTGGGCGCTACTGAAGGTCTGGAGGACATCGACTGAACCGGTTTTCACAAAATACAGAATCACCACAGCGTGTGCAGCGTGTGGCCGACACTCCCAGATGTCCAGTTGTAATCAAAGCTGAAACACTATGGAGTAGAAACATGCGATCACTGGTCACACTTTCTAACCACCGACACACAAGGCTGGGAAAGGTATTTTATAATAATCCAATACAGATTAGCGCTTAAAAATTTGAAAAAAGTGAAATTTAAAATACTCAACTTTACTGATATAATCTGATTACTTTCCGTTACTCTTGGATTACTTTGCTTCCAAAATAAATAGCATGCAGTTCTAATTTAGAGATTGCAATTTGAGTAAAGTTGGTATCTTCATCTACAGGTACTGACCTATTATTATAATTTGTGTGGAATTATATCAATCTATAATCTAACAATCCTAAAGAATGGTCTCCTTTAAACTTTTTTTCCCCCAACTAGTATTTTTCCAAAAGCATCTCTCATCTGATTCCTGATTCCAGAGTGCAATTATCTGTCACCATGACAATTCATAATCAGATTACTATAATATCATTACATGTAATCTGTTACTCCCCAACCCACTCTGTAGTTAAAGCTGATGAATATCTGTGGATCTACTTAGACTCCAAAGTGCCTTTTTTCCCGTATCTATCGAGATAAGTTTCTTAGTGTTGGCTACTTTCTGAGTTTGCCTATTTACAGAACTTGTGCCAGTTGAATGACAGA
>NW_027283829.1:22500-102969 GCF_046629955.1 Centroberyx affinis
TGATTTCAACGTCTCATCTATGCTTTAGCTCTCATATAGCCCAGGATCATTACGGCTATGTATAGACCTATTTTAGACCAAGCAGTAAATACATTATTACAATGAATAAACATCTGTAAATACCAAAAATATGCACCAGAGAAGTCCTGTAGACTAGCCTACAAGATAATTATCTGAGCACAAGAAGTAATTTCAACATTGCGTCTATGCGTAGCTCTCATATAGCCTAGGATAATATTGTCTATGTATAGACATCTAATAAACTTTCACTTTTCAACTCCATTTAAACTTAATTTAGCCTAGACGGCTATGGGCCATTTAGACGTGTTTTAAACATCTAATCAACGTAAAATTGCTCAGTGGGATGGCTGTGGCCCCAGACCATTAAGCCACCAGGATGCCTCGTACTTGTCATTTTTGAGAATTCTTTTGCACAAAATAATCATATTTAAAGATACTGATTACTGGCACAAAATATCTGCTATCAGTGGCTTCAATCCAAAAATATCAGCATTGGCCTTCAAAAACCTGTATTGTTCAAACCCTAGTAGGAATTTAACTTCATACTGCATACATACACACACACACACACACACACACACAGTTTTACAGCCTGGTCCTGAAACACACTTAATTTCTAAACAAAAAGCGGAGTTGAAAGCCGTACCATCACAGAGAAGGCGAGTGCCACCATGTTGATGGGCCAGACGGGGCAGAAGCAGGACAGGATGGCCAGGATGAGGTAATCCCTGGGCTTGGACCCGTCCAGCGCGGCCTCGGTGACGCCGCTGGGCCGGCGGGTGAGCGAAGGCCGGGGTGAGCCCGCCGCCAGAGAGCCAGACCGGCTGCCCAACCGCGGCCGGCCGTTGGGCTGGGGGCCGCCGGGCTTAGCGTGCTGCAGCTTGGACGACACGGAGGGGGAAGACTCGACCGACACGGGACCGACTCCATTACCTGGAACAGAAGAGGTTCATGTTCCACCTTCATCTTTATCTTCGACATAATGATTAAAGACCATGATTAAAGTCACAGTGAAATGAAAAACTACTTTTTACCTTGTTACCTATTTTTCCATATTTACCTATATATTTTACCTATTTAACCTATTGAAATTTGTACACTTCAATGGCTAGTGTCTATTATGTGTTAGTGTTTGTGCGGATTGTATGTATGTAAGGTTTTCAATTGTAACTGAGCTGAAAATTAGCTAAATCTGGTACAATACAATGGTAACATTTATGTTTAACATTGTACATGGTCCCATACAAATACATTTAAAATAGATAAATAAAATAAATAAATAAATATTAGATTATTTTTATATCAAAATCCCATGACTTCTACTTCCTGGAAAACAGTGTATTTTTTTTTACCAGTAGGCGTACATAAACATTGCAACCAGTAATACTATGACTGATTATTGGAGAAAAAAACGCCCCTGCCATCATATAAATCCTGCAACTTCACATCTTTCAAAGTGACACAAGTGGCAGCACGGCGGTGAAAACACTGTTTGCTTTTCCTAAGACACCACGGCTGGGATTTACTCACTTTGAAGAATCTGGAAGCAAGAAACTATCAAAATGTGACTTTAAAAGACAGAGAAGAAAGGATAGAGAGGCTTCAGTTGGGTTTCTGTGTGTGGAGGAATTTATTGAAGCGGCTCTTTGGTTTGAGGTTGTTGCTTTCTTTCAGTGACAAAGAAGGGAATCGGAGGCGCTTTTCAAGCAAAAAATGAAAGCCATGTAATGAAGGCTTTTTAAATCTTTTGCTTGAAAAATGCCTTGGAAGTCTTTCTTTTCATGACTAAAGCATCATTTCTTTTTTTCTTTTTTAAATTTAATTATCCTGTGGAAATTTAATAATTGCTAAATGAATGAGAGGAATGGGCACAAGTGTAGTTTAAGGTGATTTGACCATGAAGTTATGCAACATGTCAAGGTAACTTCCAGTAACTTCCATTCATTTAGTCAAAAATTTTGCTGCTGTTTTTGTGATGATTACTACTGGACCAAACCATGAAATCCAGCTTCTCCCGGCTCTTAGACTGCTCTCATGTCAACAAACCTTTCGAAAATCAAATACATTTTTTTTTAATTATTTAAGATGTAAGGCAACATTTTGAGGCAGTATACAGTAGATGGGTAATTTGTAATTATCAGAGTTGAGAAATGGAAAATGGGATCCACCCCTTTGAAAACATTGTAGGATTAGGCTATAAAGGAACAATGAAAGTGTATAAAATTGCCTCAAGGAGACATTCATCTATCATCACTTTTAGAAAAGAAGACAATAAATACGGGGGTAGAAGAACAAATCTAGACAGAGTTGGAAGAACGGAGCCAAAAAGCAAAGTGGATTATTTTGGAGAGGTAAGGGGGATGACGGGGCCAAACAGGAAAGAAAGGAACTGAAGAATGATGCTGAGAAGGCCAGCGCCTCTTTAAATCAACTCTGTCAGTTTCCAGACAGTGGTGGACACTCTGGGAAATGAGAAGAAGTGAGCTAACAGGTAGAAAAGACTATGTCACTGTGTCTAAAGTGCTAGAAGGTGTTAACACAGGGTCATGCATGGGGAGGAAGGGCAGGGAACTGTGTTAAGGATTTAAGTTTATTTACTGGTCTCCATCTTCTCGTTGATCACCGTCAGATGGTCCTTGGGCTTGCCCTCCTCTGTGTGGCTGGCTTCAGAAGCATCTGTTGTTTGAGGTGCGGCCTGCTGGTCGGCGCTGGTTGGTTGGGAAGTCACCGGACCACGGGCGGCTTCCCCCTCCGGCTGCGTGTTGGTCGGCTGATCCGGCTGCTGCGCCTCCTCCGGCTGGGCGGTGCTGGGACTGGTGGCCATTGGGAAGTGCAGACAACGCTGTTGCTTTTAGTAGTTGAAGAGAAGTCAAGGGAGGGGGGGGCTCTCTCTGAAACGGATTAAAGAGATTTAATTAGTTTCATTGCTACCATAAAGGGGCAATAAGTCCATGTTTTACTGCCCCATTGCACAAAATGACCATAATATATCTGTGGGGAGTTGATAGGGTTGATGATTAACACCAATGGCTCAACCTTCACTTGACCTGGTGCTGAAATTGATTGGCTTTCAAAACTCAACTTTCCAGCCTGAACTCTGTTGTAGAACCTCCCTACATTACATACAAAGGTCCCAGGCCAAATTCGAACTGAGGATGTCTTGGTTACATGGTTAGTAAGAGAGTAAGAGAGTAAGAAAGTAAACTTACATAGAGCACTGAGACACCAGGACTACTACATTACTGCATTACTGCATTACTGCATGCATGAACACTGTATGCATAATGAATGCATGATGTTTAAAAGAATTATAGTGCATATATAAGACTGTTGTCCAGGTCATGTGACTGCTCAAACCTGAGGTAAACTGATTTCAGATTAGAACTCTGTTTCTAGACTTGATGTGTGCAGAGGCTTATTAATGGGACGCACTTTTAGGCAGTAAAATTGGTAATTATTGCCTTCAGAAGGTAACTATCTAGAATATCACAACAAAACAATACTGATCATTAGTGTGTCACTCACTGAGGAGGCATTTCGCATTAGATGGATCAGTTTTACTTGTAGACTACGAGCGACAGACTGGCACTACAAAACCTTTCAATGACTTGCACTATAATCACAATACACAGGTCAGACTCAATCAGCTCCTTCCCACTTTATAAAACATCATGACACTTAAATTACGTTGCATGCAAGCAGCGTGGGTGCAGCATCTCTCAGAGTGCTGCTCCAGTCGGTAAGTTTGCCCTCCTACATTGCTTCCAAATATTGCCCATCAAAGCTTTTTGCACCGCAGCTCCCAGCCGGAGGTGCAGCCGCTCTCTAAGTTGTAGGACGGCTCACTTAATTTAAGGCAACTGATTGATAATATAGATCTGATGAGAACTTGAGATGAAACAAAGAGCCAATTACGTTCGCCATGGTTATGGTTGCAGTGCGATTGATTTCAGATTTTTCATTCTTTGCTGAATAAGTGGAGCATGTTATTAAATGCTGCTTGTGGGAATGGTGGTCAGAGAATTAGGGGGTTTGAGAGAAAGGCTGAAAACCTGCAATGAAAACACATTATTGAATTCTTCTACTTTAGTGTCGTGAGCAGACTGGCCCTCTTCTGTCCGCACTCACAACCAAAATCAAGTCACAAGCTGCAATAAAGATCGAAGTCAATGAAGTGCTTCTAGTCAAAGATAACTAAAGCCAAGCTTGGGTCTGTTTAGGATTTCCTGGACTTTGAAAAGGCTGAAGAAAACAGACCAGGGACTGCATAATGTTTCTAGGAGTAAGAGTGCGTAATGTTTCTGGGAATAAGAATGTGTAATGTTTCTAGAGTGCGTAATGTTTCTGGGAATAAGAGTGCGTGATGTTTCTAGGAGTAAGAGTGCGTAGTGTTTCTAGCAATAAGAGTGCATAATGTTTCAAGGAATAAGAGTACGGATCTGGGACTGTTGCTCAGGTCATCTGATCGCAAAAACCAAACCTAAGATGGCTTCAGGTTAGAACTCCTTTTCTAGAGACTTGATGTGTGAAGACCTCAAAGCTTATTAGTTTGCTCAATACTACAAGTTACAAGCCACATATGACACCGATGTTTCACAAGCCTTAGAACTGAATATTATCACCTTTCAAATCTCACTTTCTGCCCCGAGGATTAGGGCCACGTGAAAAATGTACATGAGTTCTGAGACTAAAGATTTCTGAGAAAAAATAATTCTGATAATGAAGTCAGAAAGTCAGAATTCTGACTTTATTTGTTTTAAGACACTCCCACTTGCCCCAAGCCAAAAAAAAAGCAAATCTGCTAGAGACTTGTGTAGGAGGCGATAAGTTCTATCTGTGTTGTTGTAATTCCCACTTTACCCCTCTAGGAGTCCTATAGAGGTAAAATAGATTACTTAGTGCCCCTTTAAGCTATGGCTGAGAAGACATTATAGCAATAATAACAGGTTGTCACATTCTCTACTGTCATGAGGACTTATCCACAAATATTAGTTTGGTAGTGGATTGACAGCTTGATTGCAATGTAAGAAAGTATAATTTCCAGTAACAGTAAAATGAAAAAGGATGGAAAGTTGATTGTTGATTGTGATAGTTCAATGCGCTGTTGCACTCCGAGCCCACTTTTAGATTGTATCTTTTCAGGAAAAATAAATCCCAAATCCCATTGTGATCTCCTGTTTGATAAAACTTTCATTGTCTTTCAGCAGTACGGATGTCATTGTTGCACTCATGAATCGTGGACTGGATTCAGTGACATTTTTTAAAAGAAGATGTCTATTCTGAAAAATAATTATAAATACTTAATTATAAAAGGTGAGTCGGCTGGCACGGCTGGTACATACAGTTGCCTCTACTGGTAATCGCCAACTGATTAATCAATTATGTACAAAACACTAGAATTCTAGAAGCTACATTAGATTCATATAATAGTTCTTAATCACACTACTTATCTATTCCAAGCATAAAGTATTCAAAAAATATCATTCTGTAATGTACTAACCTTTCTACAAATAATAAGTAATGTATTTCTGCACTTTCATTCACAAAACTGATTAACCTATATTTACAACTGGCATCTGCCTTGATTCGCCGTTGCCATGGCGACTGTAAACGCTTCTACTACAGCTGATGTTGCCGCTAGCCACCGCAAGTCAAAACACACCCACATTCCGGCTGCCCTTCAAGGTAAAAACATCTAACAACATAACATACACACTCCCAAACAAAGAACACATGTATGTGAGTTAACACAACCTAACAGGTAACTGCAAATATCGTAAAATGGTTAATATGACCGTTATAGTATTCGTTCGCGGTAGCGAACTAACGTTAGTTATTAAAGTAGATTACCCCAAAAAATACACAACGGGCAACCAAGAACAGAAACAATAGCTCAGCTAGCTCACACACATTACAGTGGACGCATTTAAGTGCTCGGTGACACCTGACTCACCTGAAAAATAATTATAAATATTGAAAAAAGGTGAGTCGGCTGGCTCGGCTGATACAGACAGTTGCCTCTACTGGTAATCTCCAACTGAAGGACCAGCGCGAGCTCACGGCACCTGCCCGCGTTCTAAATTCTAAGACTAACTGCCTTCCCAAGTAAACTTATGGAAATAATTGGTGGTGTCTGCTGAAGCAGAGATAAATATAAATCAGAGGATTTCAACATGCCACATCATCAGTGTCACAAGTGTTGCGGCCAGAGGCAGCCTGGTCTGAACTCTGGTCAGACTCCTACAGAGAGAGAAGGACTCTGCGTCCACGTCCCGCCCTGCGTCGCTGCCCAAACTCTTTGATCTGACAGCAAGCCGCTCCGGGTCTGACAGCCTGGGAGAGGAACGGCTTCTTCAAGAGGACGTTTGGAAGAAAGCTCTATTGCGGCAGCTGAAAGAGTGAATATTGCGATGACCTGCCAAGACAGGATTGATGACTTGAATTGTTTCCCTGGGGAAAGGCCACGATACTGCTGTCCCCTCTGTAAGAGCTGACAGAGGGTAAAGGCAGGTATTCCAGAGGTACACTGGATATTTTATTTCACGGTACGGTGCACTTTTCCCGGCAACCAATACTACTGAGGCGGGTCTCGGTTTCAGTGAAATTAAACAAAGCAAAGTAGGGAGATGCTGTTCTGCAGAGGAACTCTGGAAGAAGCACAGACTGCCTTTAAATCGGGACCACTTCCAGGACCGTCATTACAAACACGTTTCACAGCCAAGCTTTGTTCAAACCTACAGAAATATATTTTAAATTCTACTGAAGATCCCACAGTTTCCAAAGACACCAAATATGTAATGCTGAATTACAGGGAAATGATGCACAAACATCTAGATTTTTCCATTTGATGTAATGGTGCAGTGTGTGTGCAGTGGGTTTGAATATTTCAGTATAATCAGCTGTAGCTTCAGTGAAGCGTTGGAATGAGCAGATACAGAATGTGTAGCCTATATAACATTGTCATGCAGTGGAAAACTTTTTTTTTCTAACTTTGAAGCTACTTAAGGGGAAATTTAAGGTGCAAGGGGTTGAAATGACTCATGCTTCACAGGTCCTGTGAACACTGGGGTTTAACAGCTGATCTGTATGTAATTTTGTTGTGAGGAAAATATTTAATAATATTTAAGTTGTATCCAACAGTTGCAGCGGTGTGCCTCTGAAGAGGAGAACTAGGTAGTTCAACATCCAACTCAATGGGATAAAACTCACAACCTGAAAAAGCCATGATGTTACACATAGTTTCACCTGAGATTTTGAATCTGAAACTTTTCTTTCTTTCTATATGCAAGGAGTCCAAAAATAAGAATTAAAGCCAGTGTCAAAGAATGGGTGAAAGACTTAAATTGAATGAAATTATGAAAGCTGAAATGAAATCAGCTGACTCTCAAAGCAATTAACCTGCCGCTGCTTTCGTTCCTTTTTTAATAAATGGCAGGATTAACATCAGCTGATGACAACGTGTGCAGTGAGATAATATTAGAGTCCTGGGGGGGAAATTAGTAGGAGAGACGACCGTTAAAGACATGAAAGTCATTTGTCTTTAGCTCTGCAGAAACAGCGTAATGACTCAAGAAGACTGCTTTGATCATGTTCTCTATAGTCTGTAGTTAGATCAATATACCGGGACAATATTGACCTTTTGAGAAAAATCAATGTTGGCCAGTTAAAGCAATATTCCACTTAGCTTTAACATGGGGGTCATTCGGCACTTGACTGCCATGAAAACCAGAATATAAACTAATCACCAAAGTTACCATGTAACTTTTACAGCATTTCAATGGGCCATGAAAATATCCTGAAAACAACACAAGACGTTGGTGAACAGATTTAACAACAGATCCTGCTTTTAAGACAATAAAGCACTAACTGGTCCATCCTCATTTTGCATTTCTATTCTTGGTTTACACTAAAATTAGTATTTAAAAATAAAAGTAGATCCGGTCTCTCAAACAGGAACTCTCTCTCCTAAATGGTATCCCTCTGCTACATTCTCTTCTGTCAATAAAAATGCTATTTGGTCAAAATTATGTTCTGAAACGCCGGACCAAAGGTCCATTGAAATGTATTAAATGTCAGTTTTCAGGCTATTTTCATGCCTCATTCAAACGTTACAAACTCATCCAGCTGCGTCAGATCTTGGTGATTAGTTTATTCTGGTTTTCATGGGGGTCAAGTGCCGAATAACCCCCATGTTAAAACTAAGTGGAATATTGCTTTAACGTCGTCAACCTCTGATGAAATGGAGGTTCCTCTTTTTTTTTACTCAACAGCTTCAGAGGCGTCAGTCTGTAAAACCTGCAGTGAAACCTGCCTCACGCTGCCTTAAGGAGCTGCTGACACACCTGAAACAATTTACTTTGACAAATTAGTCTGGCTTTCAGTTTTTTTTTTGTTTTTTTGCATGAATGGTGAAATTTAAAGATATGGAACATTGGTAAAATATCAGCTATTGGCGGCTTCAATCCAAAAACATGGGTATCATCAGCCTTCAAAAACCCATAACAGTTGAACCCTAGAAAAGATGGCATGAAAAAAATGTTTAGCTTATCTGTGAAAGTGCGCATGATTTTTAAAAACTCAAGCAGGGTTTGATGCCACCATGTTCAGAAAAACTCAGTCAGTATCGGCCTTCATAAACCCACACCGGTCGAAGCCTATAGTCCACACTGCCTGAGAGTAATTTAGAGCCAAGTCTAGTCTCAGCTGAATCCTGATAGAAATGCATTGGAGTGCAAAAGCAGCAGAGAAAGACCCCGACAGAAACATTAGACACGGGTCAAGTGGCAGCGGCAAATGATTCTTAGCATTCGTTTTAACCTGCTGAGAGTGTGGGGGTCGACTGATACGGGCTTTTGAAGGCCGATACTGATGGTTTTTTTGTCGATATTTTACACCGATATTCAGTCTCCTTAAATTTGACCATGTTCATGCGCAAAAAAAAAAAAAATACTGTGATTCTCCAAACTGTCTGGCACTCATTCCTTTAAAACTCCACCCATCTGGCACTTAAGTGGACCAAAACACCCAGAAAATGTATTGGTTGATACGGTTGATACTGCTTAGCTCAGGTCTGAATATAATACCAAGAGTCACATGATCCTATTGCAACCCCCCCCCCCCCAAAAAAAAAAAACGAAAACGTGTCATCAGTTCAGAATCCCAGTGTTTCCTTTGAGCTGGAATCTCTTTAGCTCTTGGCCTTTTTTATATTCTCTCTCCTTATACACTATATTATCTCTTTTTATTTGTTTTTTTATTTATCTTATTCTGTATTTCTTATCTAATGTCTCTCTAATGTAAAGCACTTTGACTTGTGTATGAATGTGCTGTATGAATAAACTTGCCTTTTGAAACAGACTAACATTACAGACCAAAGATTAGCGTTTGAGACCGTTTCTGACATTTTCCTCTACTTTCCTGCAGCCACACTGTGCTTCTCTGATCCTTTAAGGAGACTGAAGCTGGACGAATGAGATGAACGAGTGTCACGATGAAGCTCTGGCTGCCGGTCTGAGCTGAGGTGGATCTGCAGCGTCTCTCTGTCCATATAGAAACTCCACATGATGGTCGTTCAGCTCCTGCTGCGTTTCAGACCTGCAGACCGAGTTCGCTGCCGCCTCGGCTTCATCTGACACAGAGTTCACTGGTGGCAGGCGGCCATGTTAGCTCCACACACTGTGATCCACCATGAAATCCACCGAAACACCTAAATCCTGATTACTCTTGGATTTCTCTGCCTTCAAAAATGTGTTGAATGTGAAGTCAAACAATTCATTCTGATCTATCCGGTGTTTCAGGATGGGTAAATCTAATCTTTTTCTCTTTTTTCGAACCGTTTAAATCTGTTTTCCTGCCTTCCAACATGTTTCACAGTCATCCAACAAGTAATCATTTATTTTTTCCCCCAAAGCATCTGTATTCTGATTACTTGAATCCGGTTACATGTACTCCATTACTCCCCCAACTCTGCAAATGCATAGTGTGGCATAATGAATGCAGGAATAATGCCAAAAAATAAATGTTAACAGGAGATAAAAAGATGATTTCAAACCCTAAACTGATGCATTGGACTGATAACGGGAAAAGTGCAGAGATCTGAACTAACCTGCATCACACAAAATGTATTGGGGGGGGGGGGGAAAGAAGCAAAGAAAAATAGAGGAAAGAGGAAGAAAAGAACAGAAAATAAAAGAGTTACGCAGGATTGCTCCTGTGAAGAAAATCATGTCTGTCAGGAAGCAGCCGGAAAACTGCAGGCTGGAACTCCATGAATGTAACATGACAGCAAGTCTCCAGACCAACCCACATTATATGCATAATTAACACACACTAATGCACAAGCATGTGTGACATCATTTCTCTTGGGTGGGCGCACACGCACGCACGCACACACACACATACACACACACACACACACACACACATATATATACAGTATACAAATGTACCACCAGCATAAAAAAAACAGACAAAGGAAGGAAAATCCAGTTGGGAATATGTGAGTCCCATGGAGACTGAGGGGAGGACAGCGACACACCCACTGGGTGAGCAGCACATGCTTTACTGCCTCACAGTAACACACACACACACACACACACACACACACACACACACACACTGAACATATCAAATAGAAACATTTTAACGCCAAATACACACTGAACCCCTCACCGAGCCCTTACCTGGTCCTAGTCAATGGGGTGCTGCACGATCATGTTCATTTTGCAGAATATACAGTATAATCCAGAACTAATGAAACGGAGCTGCAGTGTCAGACGCTGAGACACAATTCTGTCACAAATATTCTGTAAAGCTAAAAAAAATTAGGTGTAGCAGCTCTTTAATTAGAGGTGGAAGCCAGTTTTGCTGCTGCTCTTTCTGTTCTTTTGATTTCTAACGGCGCAGACTGGACTCCCTCTCCCTCTTTCTCTCTCTGCTTCTCTCTCTCTCTCTGCTTCTCTCTCTCTCTCTCTCTCTCTTTCCCTTTCTCTGTCTCTCATACACACTCACTCACCATAACCCACTCACTCCCCCCTGCAAGAGGTAATAGGGAAGGGAGGGGTGCTGTGAGTGAGGGAGGTTTGTGTGTGTGTGTGTGTGTGTGTGTGTGTGTGGAGGAGGCAGCACCTGCAATACAGTAGCTGCTTTCCTCTCATTTTTCTCCGTCTTTTACCAGTGTCAATTTTCCTAAAATTAAAACCCACAAAACTTCTTGTGATACTTTCAAAATAAAAGCCGTGCACAGTCACTTTTTCTGTACCCATGGCTCCTCCGTCTGGAGTTTTCGATAATGTGAACAGCTAGTAATACACTACAATCTGGACACATGCATCTGTAAATTTAATATATTTAATAATTAGATAGTAGACGCTTCCTATATATATGTATGGCCTTCTGTACGCCAATGTAAATAATGTAAACACAACATCTTCCAGTTTGTTGTATATTGCATATATGTTGATTTTTTAAAATATAATTTTTACTCAATACTATTCATATATATTTCATATTTTTGGTATATTTCCAGATTGCACCTATTCTATATTATTATTTTTTTTTTGTTTCAATATATTCTAATATTGCTATTTTGCAATCATGATGCTGTGGTTCATTTTTCACACATACATGTCATTCATACATTTCTTCTTGTGTTGAAATTGTCAGATGCTTTACGCTATGTTCGGCTATATTCTTATTTGTGCTCTATTTTCTTTTGTTTTTGTTCTATTGTGTTTCTATTCAGTTCTACCGTTATTAACCTATGATTAATTGCTGCTACAACAATCCAATTTCCCATCTTTTCTTACTGACAAATGCCCTCTGGCGTTTTGTTGTAATAGTGACGCTTTTATTTTGAAGGAAACTCGCCTAATTTCCGGTCTCGCCCCGGTTAAATTTGGGTAACTTGCTGCATCTTTTTTCTCTCTCCGTCCTGCTCGGTTTCTGCTGACAGGGCGTAATCCCAATGCACCAGTTAGCCATGCCCACTGGTTTTTACTGGTCGTCCCCCCCCCCCCCCCCGACACACACACACACACACACACACACCCACACACACACACACACACACACACACACACAACAGCCTCGTCATTCCAGTGAATTTTCTGGCAAATGTCCCCTTACATCCACACACAGTCTCATTATGTGGGATTCAGTAGGAACCTTTTTAATGCGACACCCCATGACCAGAGTTCATTAATTGCAACCTCTCACCTGTATTAGATGTACACACACACACACACACACACACACACACACACACACACATACTATCCTTTGTAGAACTGAGAGCCAGCAAAATATCCTCCTCATCTCTGTCCTCGTGAGAAAACACACATGCAGAGAGAGAGAGAGAGAGAGAGAGAGAGAGAGAGAAATAGAGAGAGGGAGGGAGAGAGAGAGGGAGAGAGAGAGAGAGAGAGAGTGAGAGAGAGATTTGTACTGCCGCCCTGTGTTGGACCCGGTTCCTCCCTGACGCAGCTTCCACCAGGTGGCGACCGACGGAAACCTCTACCGTTTTCGTTTGTTTGCCTCGCTCTTCTTCTTCTTCTTCTTCTTCTTCTTCTTCTTCTTCTTCCGATGTGGACTGTGTGTCCAGCTGTGTTTATGGTTCCAAAATGACCAAACTGCAGCTGTTGAACGCTTACCTGACGGAGCGGTTGGCGGTGGTGGTGAGGGAGATCCTGGACGTCGTGGGAGACGCGGTGACCGAGTACCGGGAGGAGACGGCCCGGGCGAAACGGGAGAACGAGAGCCTGCGGAGACAGCTGCGGGACATCCTGCTGCTGGAGGCCGAGACAGACTGGCTGAGTAAGGGCGAAGCTTAGCTAGCTAGCCCTCGATACGTGCCGTTCTCTCTTGTAAAGGGAGAGAACGGTACGCCGAACTCCACTCAAAAATATGACAGTTTAAATCGGTAAAGGGACTTACGTGGTAAAACACGGATTAAGAGCTTTTTAGAAATCATTTGGAGCCGCTCATCATTTCGGCACAAATCCAATACACCAATCGGCATTCATTTCATTAAGATTTTAACTTTATAAATTTGTTTACCTGTTATTTCCACAATCTTCTACTACTAACATTAACCGCAGCGGGCGGTAGCGAGCACTGTGTGAACAAATTAGGAAATTGTGATTTTATTGTTTTGTGTTATCATATTATCTATATGCCGAATTGACCATTGGAATCTAATGATTCAGAGATGGTCTTAATTCATGTTCTACCACGTGTGTATGTTTGCCAAGTCCACATTAAATTGCCAATTATCTGAATGGGGTTTTGTAGAAGGTCTTTAGATACAAAAGAGAAAGGTGTGAGATTATGGATCATCCGCGATTCAATTAAAGGGGAATACCACTCCCCTCTCCATTTAAACGTTTACATTATTCATGGCTGGGACAGGCAGATCACTATGTGTGAACACAAAAAATCCTTTCCAAAAGATGGAAAAACAGAACCAAGATCTAATCCACAATATCGTATATATGTATGTAGACCACTGAGCTGGTTTACTTCATTTGTAGGTTCAAGGTATGTTGGTCTCATTTTAAATCTTTATAACCCTTTAAACCTTAATAAGCCTTATATCAGAGTGTTGTAGTGCTTTATTTTTTAGCCTGTATTCACCACAGACTTGATAATTTTCACTTGCATTCCTTCATCAACCGTGTGACCTCAGATTCTAGAAAAGTGCTAAACAAATAAAGTTGCTTTATTGTTGTTATTATTCACTTTTATTCCAGGATCCACCAGGTCCAATCTGCCTTTTGCAGCTGCTGAGCAGCAGTCCAGTGATCAGGAGCTGCGGTCCTCAGCGGAGCCAGACTCGACCCCCAGCCAGCCGAAACAGCCAGCGGCCAGAGCAGTGAGCCAGACACATGAGCAGGTTGTGTCTGTCCAGTTACTGTCGGTCCAGAGCGAGACACCGGCTGCTCAGCTTCCCCGAGACCCGGAAGGACCAGAACCGGTCGACAAGAAGCCCGAGCCTCAAGAGGCTCCGCTGAAGCCTGAGCCCGAGCCTCAGCAGGAGGCTTTTGGAAACGTCCCGCCTCTCACCGGCCAGTCCAGCCTGATCGCTCCCTCTGCCTCTGGCCCTAACATTCATGTGGACACTCCCGCACACAGAGAGGAGCCGCTCGCCCCGGTTCAAACACGAATCAAAACTGAACCTGAGGAATACGAAGTGATGGCGACCAACCCTGAGAGTCACAGCGACCCCGTCTTCTCAGACTCTCTGGCGTCGCCTGGCCGCGCTCGCCTCATGCTGGACGAGTCGAGTTTTAGAAAGGTGGACGTGACGCCGCGTGTAGACCGGCGAGAAGGTCACCGAGCCGAGAAGAGCCCGCAGGACGAGCTGCCTTTGAACGGGCCGGCTGACGACGTCACGGCGGCCGGTCTCAGGCAGGACGCCGGGCACCGCTGCCCCCGCTGCGGCGAGTCGTTCGGCCAGGCCGGCAGCCTCCGCCTCCACATGGAGCAGAAACGGAAGACCTACGCCTGCGACTGGTGCTGCAAGTCCTTCGCCCAGTCGGCCGACCTGCGGCGCCACCTGCGCACTCACACGGGAGAGAGGCCGCACCGCTGCACCTTCTGCTCCAAGAGTTTCAGCCAGAGAGGCAACCTGAGGAGACACCTACGCATCCACACGGGGGAGCGGCCCTACAGCTGCCCCTACTGCTACCGCACCTTCAGCGACGGAGACACCATGAAGAAGCACAAACGCACGCATTCTGGAGAGAGGCCCTACCGCTGCTTACAGTGCTCCAAGACTTTCAGCAGCGCCAGCGGACTGCAGATCCACTTAAAGAAGGACATGTGCTTCGTGTCCAACGCGTGATCCGTGGGTTCAGGACGGGGCTGGGATACAGAGAGAGGTGGGGGTGTGCAGCGTGGGCGGGACGGTGACTGATGAGGCAGCTACACAGTAGCACCGGCATTATCCATGCCTTCACGTTTATTTATCTATTTATTTATACTGTTTTGCTGTGTGTGTGTTTTTGTTTTTTTTACTTTGATTAAGAGAAAAGCAAATACTGGGACCATGAGGGAGACAAAGTAAAGCAGATCCACAGGGGCAAATCCAGGCACCGTGACATGTTGAGTTTAAGTCTGTTATGGTTCTTCTCTAGGCACTTATCGTATATGATGAGGAAAAAAAGTTACTGTGTTGCGTCAACCAATAAACGGCATTGTTAGCGTTCCCCTTTCAAAACAGTGGGTGTAACACTGAAAATGTTGAAGTCTTTTTTAGGGTCACTAAATATAGAAACTACTTCCCGACCTGACAAGTGTCTCGTGAACTAAAACAAACATTTATCAAAATATCTCTAATCAAAATGCTGCAAAGCGCTTTTACATCAAATCAACCGTATCGATTGACAGAAATTGTAAATCTTTCACACAATTTCTCTTAAAGGGTCTTTGTGTGTTTTCTGCATCAGTGCCGCCCTCTGACGCTCAGCGATGTGAATAACAACAACAAATCATAACAGACACACGGCTTGGCCCCTCCTCAAGCAAGACGAGGAAATTCAAACAGAAGGGTAGCAGAACCCGAGCAGCAAGCAGCACTGTAACGATGGCAAGTGCCGAGGCCTTCTCACGTGCCTTGTTGGCTTCAGAGCGAAGCGTTTTACTGTGCGAATCCAGAGCGAAGCGTTTGCCGACATCTTTGAACGCCTTAAGGAGTTATCGGATCGCTGCGGAGCTCGTGGAGGACTGTGAGTGTGAGTCTTCTGTGGGGCGTGGGAGGGTTCAACACTGTGGAAGGTCGGCCTTCAAACAACAACAACAAATACAAAAACACCACCTCAGCCCGCTCCTGTGGTTTCAGCAACCACCGCTAATATTTACTAGTCATATTATGCTGCAGGAAAACAGAAAGAGTACACAATTGCACCTTTAGGTTTAGCAGCACTGTTGCTTCTAGACTTTCAGCTGAACGTGAAAATGAATAGAGGTGTAAAATGATTGCCTTTAACTACGTCCGAGGCTTTTGACGGTTCCTCTACTATGCCTTTATTTGTTGAGGTAGATCCTGATTTGGGTTTTGAAGCTGCTATGAAAAAAAGCTTAGCTTAGCATTACCAGCAGTAACACGTTAAAATATGTAAAACTTCATCATATGTCGTTTCTGCTTACGTTATCCCACCTGTTAAAGAACAGAACGATTGGCAAACAGAATCCAAAAATCCTGCTCATTTTCATCATTGGAAGAGGCTTGAAATCCCAAACAGGCCGGGAGCTTTTTTGTTCCAAAACCGAGAACAGGCCGGAAAGTGAGTTTTGAAAGCCAGAAATCTCAGCAGCTGGTGAAGTGATCCTTGAGCCCCTAAAATTGATCAACAACCCTACCAACCCCCTACAGATATAGTATGGTCATTTCGTGCTGTGGGGCAATATAAACCTTACTTATTACACCTTTAAACGTCACCAGCTAGTCCAGATTAGATGTGATGTGTTTTAGAAGAAAGTAGATTGTAGGTCAGCTGTGGGCAAGCCGGGGTTTGTGATCTACCAGTGATTCTCAGCAAAAACAAATGGAGAAAACATATACTCTGCTCAAACGAATATATATTCCCATTCTGATGAATTCTTGACCTGTTTTGCTCAGCTGCACTGTGCTCTGGTTTTGTGCTCTGGTTTCCATTATTGTGCATTTACTATGAGGGATAAGTGCAGGAAAGATGCCTAACTAACCTCCTTATCTAAGTGAAGAACTGTGTGGTAACAAACTAGATGAGTAGTGATACTTTATGTTCCCTAACAAGTTAGTAGTCACAAGCTAAGATGAACTCCAGAGATATTGGAGTTAATTTGTGTACTAAATGGCATTAATTATCTAGTGAGAAGAGGCTAATCTTCTTTGTCATTGTCCTGTTTCAACATAGACTGATCTGCGCAATACTAACAGTAGAAAATATATTCTTTTCAGTGTTGGAAAGCTTGAATCCTCCAGATCGTACCCTTGGATGATAATTCCTCTAAGTAATAATCATTATATAACAATAAATGTATGAGATGGCGACAGTGAAGGAAGCCTGGGACTGCAGAGACGATCGAGGAACAGACTTGTGATATTTCACACTCTGCCCAGTCAAGATCCACAGAAAGCAAGAATGGAAACTTTCCATGAGAGAGCGGACTCAAACTGTGGCATAAATGGGGGTTACGGTGTGAATGGATGTGTGTGTGCAGAGCCTTTTTTTTGTGCGATTGTCAGTATTTTGTATTGAAGTGCAACACACCTCCCATTTTTTTTTTTTAGGTCAAATAAATGCTGAACGAAACTGTTACGCTTCCAAAATATCGATTAGCCATTTCAGTTTTGTTTGCAGAATATTTTAAAATCATCACATAGATGCACCGGTCTTCTGAAGGTCCCATAACTCACACTTTTTTTTTATTAATTTAGATACAAATTCAGAATGTCAACACACAATATCATCTTCTATTTTCATATTTTCTGGGGAGAAAAATACATCTTTAGGAACTTAATGGTCCAACCTGATAAGAATCCGAAGAGAAAGAGGTTATCTATATGATAAAACGTACATTTCCCCAGCTATTCTGGTTCAGTTTGTATCAAAGTAAATATTAATATAAAGTGGATGATGGCAGATGGGTCTGAGCTGAAATTGTCCCTCGTCCGGATATTAATCGGCTGAACAATAACTGCTGTAATTTATTGGTTTTTGTGTGCATCTCTTTTCTGTCTGTCTATCCACAACGAAGAATGCTGATTTATTAAAAGTTTTTATCCAAATTGCTGTTCTTTTTCTTGGGTTTATTTTCATCCATTCAGGTTTAATCAATACAAGCAGCTGAACACAGTATCAAGGCTGCTAAATTGCAAAAGTTAATATATCTGACTAATGCTTGGCATGGTTAAATATCTCCAGCTTCCATTATCTTTGATGCGGTCCGTGAATCCATCGCACGTCCTTCATCGATTCACACTGAAGAAATGATTCATGCCTCAAAGTGAGTTGGTGTTGTTTTAGTTTTAAAGGACAGTTACCAGAAAGTGGGAGTGATGTGTAATGAGAAATTTGAAGCGAGGAGAGGATCGGGCTATAAAACCAAAATCCCCTGTGTGTGTTTATAATGGTTGTAAACTGCCTCAGAGGTAGAAGGGAGATGGTGACAGATGCTGCCAGCAGGTTTCTGGATATCAGTGATGTCAATGTTGTGATAACACATTAATATCTGTATGAATGGATGTGTTAGAGGGAGTAAGCAGAAGCCGAGAGTAACTGGGTTTAGCTAAACGGATGATGGTAAACAGAATTTGAGTTTTTAAAGACTGAAATAAATCTGACTGAAGCCTAAAATAAGTACAGAGAACAATAAACTCTTTCAAACTCATCAATTTCAGTCGCCTTTTCTGCATTGCACGGCATTAACTGCCAAGGCAATAAAAAGCCTGACTGCTTTTCCATCTCACCTGGATCAATATATTTCTACATTGCTTGCCTCTGGCCCAGGTCATTTTCTGAGCGCCACTAATTTTTACTTTGGCACATTGAAATTCAGATCAGCCATAAGGTGTTTGTGCCTGAAAGTAAAAAGAATCAGAATCGTAATTCTTTCGCAGGTCTGGAAAGTCTGGGAAAGTAGTGAAAATGAATTTGGCCATTTCCAGGTCTTAAGTAGTTTGGGAATTACACAAGTATGGAAAGTTGGAAGTATGGAAAGTATGGAAAATAGTCTGGTCTGTCATATGGATTTATGGATATGTTATGTTAAAGTATGGAACATTTTGCTGTTCAGGTCTGATACACACATAATCTCACATTTTATGTAGTTGTAGACCCACTTTCTATCCACATGCTTTGTTGATGTGAAGAATATTCTTCAAATCGAGTGGTATGGCCTTGTTAACAGTCATATTTACCCAGCCACTAATCAACATACAGTATATAATATTGAACACCGCCCAAAAGTCTTCAAATACAGTCAAGGAATTAAGATCTGGAAAAAGTCTGGAATTACAAAATGGAAACTGTGTAGGAACCCTGTGTTATAGGCTTTGGGTTATACACCTCATGATGAAGAAATACCCAACAATTGGATATGCATAAGCTACCTTGATGTACCAGGAGGTGGCAGTGTGCAATAAGACATACCAGTGAAGAGACAGCAGAGTTTGAGTTGTATGTCTTTTATACTGGTAAGTCCAGTTCCCAACCATTATCTGTAATGTGGGATTTGGTTTCCAGTGAACTTAACACAACAGTGGTTAGGTTGTTGGAGCCAAGTCAGGTTCAAGGCAACATGTCTGAACCAGATTTACTCCACTTGAATTTGTCTCCATCAAGAAGCTGTGGTGCATCCTGGTGGCTCAGTTGACGAAGGTGTGTACCATGTTACTGTGACATCCTGGGCTCAAATCTGGCCTGGGACCTTTGACAAATGTCGTTTCTCTCTCCCAATCTTTTCTGTCTCTCTCCACTCCACTCCAATCAGATAAAGGCAAAAATGACAACAATATCATCTAAGACTAATAAAATGATGATATTTTGTAGTGTGTGTCATTTCTGCTGAGGTGGATTCCTAGTAAGAGTTGGAGTATCATATTAAATCTTGAATTACAGTTTGCTTATGCCAAAACCCCAAAAACACTTGGCATAGGTCTATACAGTGGAACCTGTCTGTCATCTCAGTCCAAAAAACCCAAGCTGAACCTCTTCAACACCTCCACTCCATTACATACTAAGAAGAAGACATGAGGGGCTTTGTAAATCTGTGTTATTGTGTTCTCCACGATGCGTTTGGTGTAATATCTAACAGCCGAAGAACAATTCCAAAACAAAGGAACCTCGAGGACGGATAAAGATCCTGGAAAGTTTACTTGCCAACGGAGGACGCATCAGATGGAGACTTGGCCGACGAGAACGAATGGAAAGCTCCAAGATTCACTGTGTGGATGACGCATCACGTCTCAGCAGTGCTACAGTCTATAGTTTTAGAGTCTTAATTGATCATGCAACATCAAGCACATCTCAAACTGTGACGATGTTCTTTGTTCTTCACTGAAACCTGCCGGCAGCATCTGTCACCATCTCCCTGGACGACTGAAATGAATCCACACAGACATGTTGTCCCTGTTTCACCCCCTGCTTTGGTTCTTGCAGGCTCCTCCAGAAACATTTCTCTGTCAACAGGTGACACCAGTGTATTTGCCAGAAACAGGTAGGACCTGGACGCCTCACCCTGACCACGCAGGACCACGCAGCGCCCGGCTAGAACATTACACTTGGCGGGGAACCACACAGTGGAGGTGTCAGCGCTGGAGCATAACAGCCCCAAACCATTACTTCATTACACCAGATACTGAGCCATTAGGAACTGTACTGACTACTCCCTGCATGAAGAAACACCAGATCCCTACAGTCCTCACGTTGCAGATGGAGCGTTCATGCTCCGTGACCTGCAAGGCATCAAAAAAAAATCAGTCCCTGTTAAAGCTGCATAAGGCCTACAGACTCCACACAAGGCACGCATAACACATCTGCTGGTTTCACAGCCTCACAGTAAAAGACAAACAGTCTGAACAGCATTGTTAAAATCTGTTCTAAGATCATCGTGAGTGAAACAAAGAGACCTGAATTCTTTCTGCAACCAACAAATCCTCCGGTAAGTTGCAAGTATTTTGGCTTCTTCTGGACATGTTCTTGCAAGTGAATTTTCTCTGTTGCCATCGTTATGTTTTACCTGATTGTAAATTCAAAATCGTTTACCCCCTCTGCAATCCGACTTTTAAATGCTCCGTAGGTTGTTTTTTTTAATCTGATCTTTTATTGTGTTTACCAAGTTTATTTATCAACATTATTTATAGATTTTATTCCACATTTTAGCTCCTTGCTGTATTTTTTGTTTGTATGTTGTCGGATGTTACCGTGTTTTTCTGTGTACAACAAGCTGCTCGTAACTAATTGCCTCTAGTGGGATTAATAAAGTTGTTTTGAATTTTAACACAAGTCCTTGACCTATGCAAGCAGTCTGCACTCCTCTGCACTAGTACGCACTCGTCCAGCAGCCTCCTGGAGCCCTGTCTGAGGTAATGCTGCATTTATCCACAAGGCGGAGTAAAGCCACTAGTCTGAAGCATAGAAGTATTATCTGGAACATAGGAGCAGAGTGTTTAAAACGACTCCTGTAGAGGAATGTGTACTTGAAGTTGAAAAGTAGACGATGCTGCCAGATCAGCCAGTGTCTCTTCTAACTGAGCCACCGCCATTTCTATGTGTTTACACAGAAGCAAAAAAAAAAAAAGAAGGGAAATCTGCACTCTCAAAAAGATATCTTGATTAATTTATTTTATATGAGTCAAATAAAAAATATGCATCTTGGCAAATTAACAAGAAAATTTTCGCCTGTAGGCTTCATCAGGTCATTGGTCAGTGACTTCCTTTGTTTCAGTTGTTTACACAGAAAATTACTTCTTCATTGGTAGTTGTTCATAGTATTTTTCATTTAATGTCCCTGCCTGAAACATGTGACAGACGTTAGCGTTGCATTGCAAATTTTTCGACTACACATTTTGCTCCACAAGAACACGAGAAACGGCCCTTGCGTTTCTCTTTGCGTTGTTGCATGAGTTGCTTATGTAGAGTATGACGAGCCTTAGGCAACGCCGCATGTTGGCGGCACCAAGCGGCAGCAAGAGGCAACTTTTTACTGAGGCTTCAGTACCCAGAAGTCACATAACGTCAGTAAACTGCACACTCCTCAGACATAAATGTGAATATCAAATCCAAGAAGTTGATACTTATGTCCATGTGGAGAACGTTCTTCCCAAGTTATGTTGGGGAGAATTAACTTCTCAAGAACGCGAGAACAGAGAACATCTTCACAGTTTGAGATGGAGGGAAGAACAGAGAACATCTTCACAGTTTGAGATGGACTGGAGAACAGAGAACATCTTCACAGTTTGAGATGGAGTGAAGAACAGAGAACATCTTCACAGTTTGAGATGGACTGTGTGCTTGATGGTGCATGATCAAATTAAGACCCAAAACACAGATGAGCAGGCACAAGCTTTTCCAGTTCTTGGGCTTTTTCAAATATTACCTGATGAATTTCAGGTAGCAACGTTTTCCCAAAATGGATTTATAAAATTTTGGAATCGAACCCTTCATTTGAGTATTTTTGGCTGAAGTGGCCTTCTGAGACACTGGATCTGTTACTGCTGCGTGTTTCACGTTACACCTGTGGCCCTACAGTAGTTATGCAAATTTGAATTCCTATATGTCTGTCTACTTAAATAATTTAAATACTCTAAGGCATTTTCAAGTTAATATTTTACCACCGACCTTGGAATATTGCAATATCAATGCAGAAAACCATTATTCATACTCTATGTGGTGAGTAAATGATGAGTTCAATGCGGTGTTCACATTTAGCTCTGCAGGTTTTCATGTCTTTTATATGTATGGTTCAGCACTGAGCGGTCCAGTCTCTGTTTATAGGAGGGATGTTACATTATTGATTGTTTACCATGTGCTGTATTGATTAGTTAACTTCCTGCCTCAGAAGGGGATGCTGACCTTAAAGGCCTGCGTGCTGATGGACCATGTTGACTTATACAGTGAATACTGTCCTGTGCTGCACCTGGAATATAATTGATTAATGTAATATGTTCCAGGTATACAGCCTTACAGCGATGTTTCACTGTGGCAGAAATCTTTCACTCTGAATAGCCTGATATGTGTTGAATTACAGTCAACCTCCAACATCAGCGGCCCTGAAAACCTATAGGAGGTTTCTGACTTTTGACACTTTTTTCAAAATTGCTATTTTTTAATCCTTATTATTTCAGATACAACCAATTTACACTGTGTTTGTCTTCAAAAATTGCCAGATTTTATGCTTGATATTCTGTACATTATACTTGAAACTATTGACTTATTCTGGTTATGAATAGTTATGACTTTCATTGAGCCTGTGCTAGTGGGTTACCTCAGTCTACTCAAGGAAAACAGATCAGATGGCAAAACATTTATAGTGGTCCATTTATATTGACAGTTCAGAATACAGTAGTCTGAAGCCCACAGATATAAATGAGCACTATCACAATATAAGCTATCTGAATACACCAAAGTTATGGTAATGGATAAATTCCACTACAAAAAGCAAAAAAGGTGGATGCCATTTGCCATTTTAGAAAACTAATTACAAAGTCTTTGCAAATGCACAGTTCTGTGAAAAGATTACTTTTGTCACCATTATCTGTATACACAGCTGTTGCCTCTGTCTATAAATGTATTCAGATGGCAGAGTCATTCACACTTGGTCAGGTAAGATGGTGTTGGTGGAGCTCTGTTTCTAACCCTCAGGGGGGAGCAGTACGCCATGAGCAACATCCACAGTGTGTGAGCGCCTGGAACAGATCAAAAACTCAGCGTTGTACTGTATTGCATTCCAAATTTATTGTTGCATTGTACATAAAACACCTCATAGAAATGTAAGAACAACACCCCTGGAAAGCACAAGATCAGTGTAAACAGCAATTGGAACAATATTGTATAGAAAGCCACATTCGTACATTCAGTCGTGCATAAAGGATGAACAATAATACCGTGAACAGAAGAAATTTAACGTGGACCGTACCTGAATGATTTATTATGTCTTGCTTAAAGAATACCCTTGTACACTTTCAATTAGAAAACAGGCAGGGGGAGTAAGGGGACCGTATACCAATATAAAGAAGTATATCAACATATTGCATCATGCAACAACAAGGAAGAACCACTTGTATTGTTATATCATCATCAGTCGATGGCAACGAATAGCAAACAGTTGATCAGGTGAAACAGTTGATTTTTTTTTTTTATACTCTTGTCGAGGAGTGCAATAGAAATGATATCCATGTGTTATGGAGCATGGCAATAAACATGTGGATTATCAAAGTGGAAGAGAAATGATATCAAAAGAACCTCGGGATATAACAGGGTTCGACCGATACGGGTTTCTGAAAGGCGATGCCGATGTTTTTGCATTGAAGCTGCCGATAGCTGATGCTTTGTGCTGATATTTGGTATCTTTAAATTTGACCATTTTCATGCCCCAAAAAAATTGCAAGGATTCAATGTTTCACCCGCAGTTTTATTCTCATCAGGGTGGAAAAGCCTCTAAACCATCACTTAGACCATCATGGGACACTAAAACTCTCCACTGAAACCAAGGAAATCATCTTACAGTTCGCAGCTCTTTAAGGCCGGGTGAGGCACCGTACCTGTTCACATGTAGGTGAAACCCTGGGATATATTACTGCTTTAAATGAACAATTATTTTACAAAAAAACCATTATTGAACAATTGTAGGAATAAATCAAATGTGTAAAGAAAATCTAATTTAATTGCAGGTTTTGCAGACTGTTATGTGTATGTACCTGTGGTCAGGAGGTGGACGACACTGACTGGCCCATATCCGATATTTAAAGGATAAGTTTGTCGATTTTGGACCTATATATAATTTGTCTCTTCCATACCTGTAGTTCTTGGACCCACAGACAATATTGACTCCAGCTGTCAGTTGAAACAGCGAGCTCTGCTGCCTCTTGCTGCTAACAATGAGTCCAAACTGTTTGTCAAAATATCTCCAAAAAGCCGTTTGTGGCTCCACAGAGGAGTTGAGAGGAAACATGGCTCAGTTCCTCCATTACGCACACTTTGACTCATCAGAAAATCACAGAACTGTTTTCTCTGCCGCAGCACAGACTGCTGTGGGGTGAAAGGCGGTTCCTGGTGGAGTGATCTAGTTCTGGGCGGTCAGGTCAGATTGTAAACAGTAGAGTTTGGTAGAAGACGATCCACTGAGTGGAAACGGTGCGATGCTGCTGCTTCCCGGGCCGAGGAGAGAAATACATCAATCAATTTCACAGAATTTTCTTGGAGATATTTTGACAAACAGTTTGGACTCACTGTTAGCAGCAAGAGGTGAAGGAGCTCGCTGTTTCAACTGACAGCTGACTCTGGAGCCAATATTGTCTGTGGGTCCAAGAACTGATAAACAAATTCTATATAGATCCAAAATCCCCTTTATCCTTTCGCAAAAGGCCAATATCAGCCTGATGTATCGGCAAACCAACACATCGGTCTAACCCTAGAATGTGACCTGGTACTGACCTGGAGGTATGATGTTGAACTGTAAATGCTGACACTGGTGATGGGGCCAACGAGCATCTCCATCTGGACTACTGATGAATCATGAAGGCACACCAGCATGCACTGGCCATTTTTTACGTCATTCTGTTCTCTAGCCTCCTCAGTGGGACTTATCCTACGCTTTTCCTCTCAGTTACTACTCATTGATTCCTGTGGTGAAGTTGCATGAGTCCACCCCACATACTGTATATTAACCAGCGGCTCTCTCCGTTAACCCTGTCGATCACCATCATCCGCTCCACTGTAGAGCCAACGGAGGCGTGGCGTCGGTCCTAGTCGTGGCTCAGGGTCCGGGGCAGCTCGTTGGTCAGGACGTGCCACCGCTCCACCCGCTGGCCCTTGTTCTTGAGGCAGTCCGTCCAGTGGCGGAGAGCGTCGCCCTGGGAGTGACAGCTCAGACAGACGCCGCCTGACACAAACCACACACAAGGGGAGTATAAGGCCGATTAATATAATTCACCACCGAAAGATAAGGACACACAGTGTTGGTGTTTTTGCTCATTTTTAACGTTCCTTTACTGCTTTACATTCCTGTAGATCGTTTTCCAGTGCTTTTATCACAATATGATATAAGTGCATATTTTTCCTTTATTTATTTATTTTTTTTCAGTGTAAATATTTTGAAACAAACACTGTGTCTTACTCCCAGTAAAGAAGGAAGGAAGGAAGGCAGCAAAATCAAGCTTTAATTTCTGTTTCATTTTACAAACTAGTAAGCGTCTTGTTTTGGTTTGTACATTAGCTTTGCTCTGTAGTTAGTTACTAGGAATGCTTACATCCTGCAATCAATCATAATGCAACTGATATAAAATATTGCGTGAATTTTCCAAGAAGGCCACATGTGTTAGGACAGTGTTTCTGGACTGGTGGGTCGGGACCAAAAAGTGTGTTTAGGAGGCGCAGACGGAAAACAATGGAGATGGATTGATAGACACTGGGTCACAACATTTTGTCCAAGGTAAAACTCGTGTCACACAGTTAGCATCACATGGCAGAATGACTCACCTATGAAGTCGTTGGAGCGCCCCAGGTCGTAGTCCCACACCGTTATCTCCAGCGTCTTGTTGGCCAGCTCCGACAGGGAAATCTCATAGAAAAACTCCTGCAGAGACAGAGTGGACACTACTGGATGCTCCTGGCTCCTTCCACACACACAGTGATGCAGAGATGAGCTTTTTAAGATCTGATTTATCATGAACTGGAGGTCTGTTAGGTCCAGTGTTAAAAACTTTTGCACTGCTGTTTCATTTTTTTCGGGATATTGGAAGAAAAAGTTATTGACTTTTTTGCGGCTACAAACACATTTCTGAACAAGTAAACATGTCTTCCCCCCTGAATGATGCAGACACTCCCTGGACCAATCAGAAACAACACGCATCATCCCTCCAAGTTCAAAATCAGACCGGTGCTGCAGCAGTTAAAGCCTTTAAAAGTTTTACATTTTGTTCTTTGATTATAGCGCCCTCATCAGGCCAGTGTGCTTTTGCAGGTTTTAGCCCATTTACTACAAGTCACATATACTCTACATTTCTACCGACCATTTTCCAAAACACTCCAAGTCATGAAAATAAGATTCATTAACTACACATAATAGCAGTCACACTTCAACAAGATCTAATGAGAGCTTTAATGTACAGTATAATCCTAACTACCTAAACTTTTCTCCCTGGATACTGGCCAGGCGGGATATATTCTGTACTTTGAGTGCTTTAGATGTATACAAATATACTACGCAAGCCATATTTTACACTAGATTATATGTACTATCTTCTATATCACATACTATGCAATTTTCCCTTAGGATACTGCAGTAGTCCACATGGTAATTGCTGCAAAAATCCGGTTCACAGCAACACAAATAAGCTCCTAACCTCATTATGAAAAACACAAATAAGATTCCTGGGTATTAGTGATACCGAGACAAGAACACCTTATCCTGTTTACTGTTGTTTCTGTAGTCTGCCCCAACTCGGTTTCCATGGCATCCAACCGCTTATTGAAAATACTCTGTTTAATCATTTACACTGGAAACACTAGGGACCGGACCCAGAGTGAGAGCGGTTGGGTTGTGTGATTTCCCGGGAAGACGGCTGGAGAGGGAGAGGGAGAGGGAAGCTCGTCCGATGTGAATAATGCAGCAAGGGGGAAGAGAGAGAAGAAACGCCCCGAAGAAGAAGAAGAGGCTCCGCTGACGGTAATGGGAGTTGTGGAGAACGGCGAGGAAAAAAGGAGTGTGAGATATTAAAGATATTTCCCGTGGGCTTTGGTGAACAGCAGGAGTGAGAGGTGGGAATACTGTGTGCAGATGGAGATGGAGAAAGAGAGGTTTAAATAAAACAATGGCTGCACTGGGGAAGAGAGAGAGAGAGAGAGAGAGAGAGAGTGGAGATATTGAAGCGTACGTCTCATTAACATCAACATCTGTGAGGAAGAAAAAGATGGATGGGGAACGCAGCGTTGCCGTTAGACATGCTGTGACAGCCTGCGGGTGGGTGGGGGGGTCGTACCTCATTGAATTCGGGGTTGAGGGTCTTTTTGATCACTGACGTTTTGTGCTTTGATTTCTTCTGTATGTCGGGCTTCAGGTATCTGATGGTGGAAGAAGAAAAGGGGGGAAAGGGGGAAAGGGGGACGGGAAGGAGAAGATGTCTTTGATTTGACGTTTTCACTTTTCAGCACGTACACTGGTATAAATATCATATCATCAACAGTCAAACAGTCACCAATATAAACTAAAATCTGTTCTATTTTCAGAAAGAGAAAAAAAGATTTTATTCTGTTTTTGTTTTTACACTAGAAAGGCCAGTGGATTTTGGGGGTCTAACAGAAAGCGAACAGGCCATCAATTAGGAAATATAGTTATAAGTACAATTTCTTTGCATTATTTATCTAACAAATCTCACAAAACAGGTTTGTATAGAGAGCAGGTCTAGGAAAAGTCATGGAGGGACATTTTGGAAGCTGAGATATTTAAATTCTACAATTCAAAACAGCCGTCAGGTGACTGCAGTTTGGTTTTTCTAGTGTTAAAAGCCCCTATCTTTGTATAACTTAAATCACTTTGATACTACTTGCTATGATGCACACTGTGGCTTTACATCAGCCTAAAGAGAAGGGAGGTAAACCGAGTGTGGGTGGGTTTTTCCTCCACTACACCTCGATACAGGATCAGAAGCAGTCAGCATCAAACATGAGCTGCTGTCTCTTTTTCCCCAGATACACAAATCAATGTTTGCTAGAAGGCAAAATGATTTATTGAAGAGTATGATCCAGGAAACACATAAAATAATATTTCCTGGATCCACTTTTAACTAGGATTAGACTGATATGGGCTTTTGAAGGCCGATATGATATTTTATGTATTGAAGCTGCCGATAACTGATATTTTGTGCCAATATTCAGTATCTTTACATTTTTCCATTTTAATCCAAAGAAATTACAAGTATTCAGTATTTCCCCCCAAAATATCTTTTCATCAGGGTGGAAAAGCCTCTGAAACAGCATTTAGAGCATCATGGGACACTAAAACTCTCCACTGAAACCAGACTAATGAAATCCTTTTAGTGTCAGCAGCTCTTTACGGCAGGGTGAGGCACCACATCAATTCAATGGTAGAGAAACTCTGGGAAAAATTACTGCCTTTAAATGAAGAATTCATTTACAAAAAAAATGTAACTGAACACGTAAATGAATAAATGAAATGTGCAAAGAAAATCAGATTTCATTTTATTTTTGCAGACTGTTTCTCTGTAGCTGCAGTCAGACTAGCTGATTTTTTAATAAAAGGCCAATATCAGCAAAGCAATATATCGGTCTAACACTATAGTTTTAACCTTATTTGCAGAAATACAATTTTAAGGCTCGGTTTTCAAAATGAAAGTCAGAAACTGCTGCTGAGTACGAGTCCCCAGAGCAATTTTGGTGGTTGATCATCCATGAATCTCTACAGTGGTGTGTGTGTGTGTGTGTGTGTGTGTGTGTGCGCCCTCCACAATGAAAATGCTCCACTAAGGTGAAATATATATCAGCTAAAGCAGTAATTAGTCTCCCTGATCCCAGCGCTCTCATAACCCTCACAGGACCGCACACTGCTGTGGATACTGCAGCCTGGCTGTATAATATAACAGTTTCTATAGAGTGAGCTCGTCCCACACTACAATTAAATTTAGTTTCACCCTCCCAAAGTGTGCGGACTGAGCGAGAAGACGAGGCGAGAGGCCACCGCAAAGCACAGGAGCTGGAGCGGCCATTCTTTCCCCCCCGGAGGAATCTAATTAGTCTCGGCTTCAGTGGAGAGTTTTAGTGTCGCGCGGTTTAAAATCTGCCTCAGAGCCTTTCCACCCCGACCAGGACGACACTGAGAGACCCTGATGCACACAGACAGGAACAGACTCACAAATACTGCAAGGAAACAGTATGAACACATATGTATATTTCCATTTTTTATTTGAAGTAGGATTTGACTGATATGGGTTTTTGAAGGCCGATACCTATATAAAATATTAAGATTGAAGCTGCCGATAGCTGTTTGTGCCAATATTCAATATCTTTAAATTTGACCATTTTTATACCCAAAAATTCAAGTATACACTGTTTCCCAAGAACTCTCTTCTTATCAGGGTGTAAAAGCCTCTGAAACAGCATTTAGACCATCATGGGACACTAAAACTCTCCACTGAAACCCAGAATAATGAAACTTTTAGGGTTATCAGCTCTTTAAGGCAGAGTGACCCACCTCACCTATTCAGTGGTAGAGAAACTCTGGGAAACATGACTGACTTTAAATGGAAAATTGATCTACAAAACAACACTATTGAACAACTAAATGAAAGAATAAAACGTGCAAAGGAAATAAAATGTCATGTCAGGTTTTTGCGACTGGACAACACTGACTGGACGATATCTGATATTTAATAAAAGCACAATATATACAATATATTGGTGTAGCCCTAATTTGAAAGCCATAAATGAAATATATTAACTTTCAACATCAACATAATGCCAAGTTATATTGCTGAGAATTAGAAACGGTTCTTGAAGGAGCGCTTGAAAGTCTGAAAGGCTTCTAATTTCGCTTTTGTTCACTGTGATTATTATTTTACCGCTGTTAGGGATATAATTTTCATGTGTTACTACAGTCAAATGAAAAACTGTATAGCTTAAATAATAAACAGTAATTAGTAATAAATCATACTGAATCATTATTACAGTGTGGCCCCAGCTTTCTGGCAGTCTCTAAGACACACACACACACACACACACACACACACACACGCACACACACCCTTCACAGCTCAGAGGAGAAAAGGGAATGCCTGTGCACGTCCATACATCAGCGGCATTGGGGGGGGGGCGGCTGCTGTCTCCGAGCCACTTTGCCAGCAGAGAAGTAATTGGTTTTGACCGGTTATTCTAACAGATGACATGAGGAAATAATAAAGGCGAGGTGGAGCCGGGACGGAAACGCTCGGTTGCTCTCTCTCTTTATCACAATCACTCCGCTGCAAACCGCTGTCTTGCTAATGGGAAGAGAAAAGATGTCTGGGGCCCCGTTCCATTTTACAACACCCCCCCACCACCACCACCACCCCCCCACCTTCTTATCGAGCGGCAGTGAGCCGGTTTCACACCGGTTGTTGACATATTTGTACGTTCTGTGGGACTGGCAGGAAATGAGTTGCGCCCAGGGGCTGCCGGCTGGAATATTAAACCTGTTAATTCTCCCATTTTCCCCGAATTGACTCGCTCAGCTTGAATCCCAGCATTGACTCTGACACAAATTATGAGCTGCTGCCTCATAATTGCACCAGGCAGCTGATACTGCTATGACTGGGGTTCGACCGATAACCTGGTTTTCGGTTTTTGCAATTGAAGCCGAGTCCGCACGGCCAAGAGTCGATATCGCTAAACGTGACCATTTCCATGCCATGAAACAGAAAACATTTACAAGGAGAGTCAGTGTTTCTCCCAGAACTGTGTTCTTGTCCGGGTGGAAAAGCCCCTAAAACAGCATTTAGGCCATTTTGGGAAACTAAAGCTCTTCAATGAAAGCCATAAAAATGAATTTCTGGTGGTGTGTCAGCAGCTGCTCCAGGCAGAGCGAGGCAGGTTTTAAAATCCTCCCACACCACACTGGAATGATTTCTCTGGTCGGACATCTGATATAAAAATAATAACATAACATGTTGACTAGCTGCGGTCCGAGAAAAACCTCCATCGTATCAGAGGTGAACCGCACCGACTGGATATCTGATTTATTTTCTTGAGATGTTTATTAATTTTCTTTCATTAAAATGCACAACATCAGATTACAAAGAACAACCAATTCCATTGAAAAAAATAAAAATAGAACCTTTCAGCTCTAAAACAAACATATAAGCAAGAGGCTACGACGTTACATAATAATAAGAGTGACTCAGGAAGAATAGACACAAAGATGACACTCCAGGCAAAGTAAACCCCGCTGTCAGAGCAGAAGAGACATCTGGACCGATGTTTGCAGGGTTCCCAGATTTTAAAGAACACATTATCTTTTGAGCGCAATACACGTGAAATAATCTAGGGACACGTAGTCAAGTATAACTCTGTGCCAGCGATACCTGATTTTTAACAACAGGGTTCCTACACATTTTCAATTGAAAAATTCCATACTTTTTCCAGACCTTGATTTGTTTTGAAGATTTTGTCTGGTGTTCAATATGATTTGCGCAGATAGACATCTTGCCCCTGCTAACTGTACCACTGTATAGATGAAGATTGTTCTTCACAGCAACAAATATCAGAATATGTGAGATGATTGGCAGGGTTCCTACACAGTTTCCATTTTAAAATTCCATATTTTTCCCAGACTCTATGTTCTTGACTGGATTTGATTTTGGTGGGTATTTGATATAATGCATGCTGACAGCGGCTGGGTAATAAGAGCGTCCCTCTATCTGAACATTATTCTTCACATCAACAAAAACTGTGGACTCAAAGTGGCTCTACAACAACATAAAAGCTAGAATTATGTGTGTATCGGACCTGAACCGCAACATTTTCCATACTCATTTTTTCACTATTCAAGACCTGGAAATGATCAAATTCATTTTTAATACTTTTTCAGACTTTCCAAACCTGCGTAGGAACACTGTAACAAAGGGCCGCTATGAAAGGGGCCTGAAATATCTGCGAGCCGACGTATCGGTGTGACCTCGGTCACGGCACAGCGAGCTGACACGAGCGCTGCTGCGACGCTAACTTCCAAAATTGACAAATCTGTGAGTCGGCTCGACCCCTCGGCTGTCAGCTGCCCTCGTGTCGCCGCTCTGTATTCTGACGGCACGCAAAGGAAACTCGCCTTGCTCTCCAAAGCTTCCCCCCTGTGAGCCGGAGGAAACAAAAAGCGTGAAGAAGAAGAGCCTCAAATCCCAGGCTTTCACCCCCCCCGCCCCCACAGAGTTTTCCTTCCCTGACACCGAGAGGAGACGCTGCTTAAACCGACTGCTTTTCCTCCGTTACTGTCCGTCTGGCTGGGAGAGAGAGACTGTGTGTGTGCATCCTCAACAACTCAATCACAGTTTGACAAATTTAATATGAAGTATTTGGTTAACCTCTACAGTGAGTTTCGTGAGTATTTGGACAGAAATACACTGGGATTTTTCATAAATTTAGTATTTGGTTAACCTCTACAGTGAGTTTCATGAGTATTTGGACAGGAATACACTGGGATTTTGGCTCCATCCTCCTTTTTTGGTAACACTTTACAATAAGGGTCACTAAGTTAATTAAGAGTTAACTAATGTGTCTGGTAATCATTTACTAATGGTGTTCATGTTAACTAAGGTATGAATTTATACATTATTTAATAGTCATGTTTATAAACTACTAAATAATGTATAAATTAATACCTTCGTTAACATGAACACCATTAGTAAATTACACATTAATTAAGGGTTAATTAATGCTTATTAAGCATTAACTAACCCTTAACTTAGTGACCCTTACTGTGAAGTGTTACCTTTTTTTTAACCCACTGACCATCAGATTCTGACATCTGTAATCACCAGCTCCGATTATAAAGTTTGTAACATATTCGTACGGTTGAAGATTATACTTGATGAAGTTATTATTTTTCATATGTAGTCAAAATGCTAGCAGGGGAATGAGAAACCCCTAAAAAGCCCTCACACTGCATATCGTATTATCAGGAGCTTATTACAGGATCAATGTTTCTGCATTTCAGTCGCTGCCTGGGAATTCAGCGGCAGCTAATCTCTGATCTAAATTACTCTGTTCAGATTGTAGCTTGGAGTCGGCTAAATGAAATGCAGGTAAACACAGGTTTTAACTGTAAGACCGGCTCTTAAAAACATCATGATTCTGCTCCAGAGCGCCAGCAACAATGACTTCAGCAGTTTTAATAATTTAGTTCGAGTTCAACAGGGAAACTGACAGCTGGGGTGTTTTGAGGCTGGTTGGATAACATTTATTTATTTATGATCATTTAGCGGACCATTTATTCTACACTAGGGTTTGACTGATGGATGGATTTCTGAAGGCTGATACTGATACTTTTGGACTGAAGCTGCCGATGGCTGATATTTTGTGCCAATATTCAATATCTTTAAATCGGACCATTTTAATGCCATAAATTCCCTTGGTCACTTGCTGGGATGACAGGTGTTTTGAATTGGCTTTGCAGTGACTTGTTCTGCAAACCTCATTTTGCTCTGTTCACTTGTTGCCTGTTTATGCCTTGAAGCAAACCTCCTGACTGAAAGCTCGCAATAAATAATTTTTGCATAGATTTCTAGTGTGCGGATGCCTTTTTCACATCTATCATTCTCCAGCTCCGGCATCTCAACCAAGCCTTATACCGAGTGAGCGGTGTGTTTTCTTCAGTTTGACAATGCCATAAATTGACAAAAAAAAAAATGGTATTCTTGTTAGTGGAAAAGCCTCTGAAACAGCATTTTGACCATCATGAGATACTAAAACTCTCCACTGAAACCCAAGATGATGACTTTCTGATTTCCAATTTTTACCCTCATCCATACTGCTTCAGAGTATGCTGGAACTGAAGTGTCCTAAAATAAGATTTCAAGACTGTGTTGATCTTTATCCCAAAACCACGACAGGAACTGAGTGACGGTGCGGGACATCCCGTGTGAGCTGGCGGCCAGACGGACTTTGGGACTCACATTTTGACGTAGGGGTCGGAGAAGCCGTTGACGTCCATGGCTGCCAGGTGGGCGCAGCGCTTCACCCCGACGCACAGCCCCCCGCTGCGCCGGCCTTCCCCTCCTCCTCCTCCTCCTCCTCCTCCTCCTCCCTCTCCTTCTCCATCCCTCATGCTGACCGGAGGCAAGAACTGCAGGGAGAGAAGAAGGCGGCCTCTCTCCTCCAGGCTGTGCAGCTGCTCGTTCTCCCACTGTGGAGCAACGCAACGTAGTTTAGCTCACAGGAATAAAAGACAGCAAATGTCGAAAAACCCAAATCATCAGTATATACATTTGAAATTCTGTCATAGAGCATATCTAACGCCGAGAATTAGACATCGGATGGGATTGGTACCTGACCCATATTGCTTGTTTTGCTCCCAGGGAACCGTTGGCTCTTTTATACATGTTGTGTGGGAGTGTCCAGGGGTTTTTGATTTTTGGGGGAAGGTTATTAGTACCCTTGCAGAACTAACGGGGGTACAATTGCCAATGGACCCTGCTGTACATCTTCTAAATGATGATTCCCACCTTTCCCTTACAGAAAAAACACGCAAAGTCTGGCTGACATTTCTCACCTGGAACTATCATCAGCGAGAGTAAATGATGCACGACCAAACACAATTTTAATGTGGACAAATTTGATATCTAACTTAAAAGATCTTCTGGCTAAATAAGAATGCTATGTCTGTGTGGGCATTATTATTATTATTATCCTGTTGGTTGGTGGAGGGGAGGGGAGGGGGGTGGTGAGAGGGGTGGGGGGGATAGGGATGGGGGTAGAGGGATAGTTGGGTTAAACAATCAAAATGTATTCGGAAACCTGTTGTATTGTCTGTAACTTGACGGTGTTGCAATAAAAAAATAAATGATAAAAAAAAGACAGCAAATGTCAGTCTTTGGGCCAACGTTAACTTCCTTTTTTTTTTTAATGTATTTTATGTATGTTTGTATGGGGAATCATCTGAAGCCAGCATGGGGGAGGGGAAGGAAGGACAAGGGAGAAGGTTAGGTTGGGGAGGGTGGAATAAAAGGTTAGTTTGGGGTACAGTTGGAATCGGGGTGAGTGGATAAAGATGGGGAATGTGGGTGGCAAGGGGTAAAATAATTTCTCTCTTCTCTTTTTTTTTTTCTCTTGAACCACACTGTCCGCAACAAAGCATTACGGATATGTAATCTACAGATATATATGTATGTGACACATGGTGGTATGTGTATAGGAAGACTTATTACCCCAACACCCAGTAAAGAAATTAAATAAAATTTTGATTGAACCTTCCATTTTGTACAGAGCCGTTTTCATTGTCTGGAAGTCTTCTCTTTTTGGAATCTGCAGCACCTCATACTGTTTTAATGTTCAAATGATGCAGTCACCACTTGGTCCAATCAGTTAAAAAATAAAAAAGCCTTGGGGCGCCCCGGTGAATCACCGAGTAGAGCGTGTACCATATATGGCTCAGTCCTTCCCACAGTGACCCGGGTTCGAATCCAGCCCACGGTCATTTGCTGCATGTCCTCCCCTCTCCCATACCTTCCTGTCTCTCTCTCTCACACTGTCTCTATCAATAAAGCATAAAAAATAAATCTTTAAAAATGAAAAAGCCTTAGCAGGGGAAACAATTTTTAAAGAAACTCAAAATGGTTGAAAATCAAATATGGCGAATATTAATGGTCCTGAAGTCCTCTGGTCAAATCCGCCTTGATTTGAAGGATAGCTAGCAGGCTACTTCGATTTCACCAAATCTAACAGCAAAATGGCTGAGTGACCGCGTATGCAACATAAAAAAACAAAAAACAAAACTTACAAGTGAATTGGCGGTAGGCAAAACGGGAATTGATTAATCAGTAAAACTTTATTTGTAGGGGGGTAAATAAGGCTGACATAACAGTGTCATAACAATGTCATGACAACTGACATGAACATGAATTAAACTTGAATGTTTGTATGAATGTTTACAACTGTGTCATTCGGTTGATAATACTTTCAATGCAAAGTTGACACTGTTCTATATGTCTCTGTCATGACAACTTGACATTAATCAAAGGGACATAACCTGTGTCATAAACACATGTCATGACAGACTTCATTATCAAACACAAATAAACCCTTTGGTTGTATGTGTTAAAGACCCTATAGACAATTTTTTTTTGCTTTAACTTATCATTATGAAGTAAATGTTGATTGCACAGTGTAATGGCTATAGAATAATGACACCATTGGCGTTTAGATTGGTTCCCTATAAGCCTCACTTTCACTATGCAATTCTGTCTGCCACCGGGTACGATCTCCTGGGAGAAGGAAGGCTCGACTTACGGCACAAAGGAAGTGCATCATCCATCGTGCAACCAAAAGAGGTCCGGTAGCTATCCCCAGAAAAAAAAAAAAAGAAAAAAAAAAAGGTATCTATCCCCAGTAGCGGAGATGGCGCTGCTGGGGAAACTCTACCCTCCATCATAGCACTGAGATCGGGGTTTCTAGTTGGGATTGTTTCTTGCTTTGGACAGTAGTAGTTTGGACAGTAGCCAGGCTGCTAGTGGTAGCGTTAGCCATGTTGCTAACGTTACCGCTAGCAGCCAGAAAACGAACCAGGAACAAGAAAGGAAGCCAGGACCAGCCAGAAACAAACATCTAACTATGTTTGTTTCTGGCTGTTAGCGTTAGCTATCATAGCTAGCGTTAGCAATGTTAGCCATGTTGCTAACGCTAGCTAACGCTAACGCTAGCAGCCAGAAACAAACAAATGATCCATCGTCCGTTTGATAATCTAAACAAAGAACACGTTGTCTTGCAGTGGCCTTTCTAAAAATGAGCAGTGGTGAAAGTTACGATATTGTGTTATGATCAAGGAGTTGATAAGCAGACAGATGGTTTGTTCTATACGGAGCTAGGCTCTAATGGAAAGTGATCCGGTTGTCTTTGTGACAACGGTGCAAACAACAATACCACTTGGAAACGCTGGGGGGGACAACAGGTAACACATTAAACTGTCGTATTTGACTGGCTGTCACGAGACCGTCATAACTGTTTTCCCTGAACTCAAGTACAGTGGTAGAATTTGGACATTTCATAAAAATATCAGTAAGTGTTGTTACACTGTCAAACGCTGTCATGAGTATTTTCCCCATGTCGGCAGCTGGGTGGCTGGGCAGAGACGTGAAGAGGGGGAGGGGCAGACTGCGATGTTTCAACTGTCACTTAGGCTGACCCAGCCACTAAACCAGCAGCTGGTTTACACAAAAACTAACTGAAATAACCCAGCATGTCAAACAAAACTTTATATTTTTATGAAACATCCAAATTCTACCACTGTACTTGAGTTCAGGGAAAGCATGACACAGTTATGATGGTCTCGTGAAAGCCATTGTCAAATACGACAGTTTAATGTAATGTTAACACATACAACCAAAGGGTTTATTTGTGTTTGATAATCTGTCTGTCATGTCATGACGTGTTTATGTCCTTTTGATTATTGTCAAGTTGTCATGACAGACATCTAGAACAGTGTCAACTTCACATTGAAAATGTCATTATCAACCAAATGACAACAGTCGTAAAAAATCATAAAGTTTAATTCATGTTCATGTCAGTTGTCACGACATAGTTATGACTGTTTTGTCAGTCTTATTCACCCCCCTTCAAATGAAGTGGTACCGATTAATCTTTTTAAAACTAGAAGTTCTCAGTTGGAAGTTCAACACTGGAGGAGGGAAAGTCGTGCACACGGTTTTCTATCCTTTGACGCGGAAACACATAGGGATGGAGAATTCATCTCACACACTTGTACAACTGTCTAACCTTACAATATTAATGAATAATAATGATTATATTTATACTCTAATATTTATAATAATTATTATATAATAATGAATGAAGAAACCATCATATTTCACCATACTACGCATGCACAAAACGGGAGCTCCTAAATTAAGTGTTTTTTTGTTTTTTTTTACTAAGTCTAACAATAGCTAGTAATTAAAGTTTGCCTGTGTCCTGTCCTGTGTTTTAACTAGCTAGCATCACGCATTTGCTTGATCCATTAAATCTAAATTTGCATTAACAACGTTATTAGTTATTTGTCCACTGAGATGAAATGTAGAATAAAAAAGCACTCTAATGTAATACTGTTTTTTTTTTTGCAGAGGCAGCAGGGTAACAGTTCATGGGGCTTCACCACAAAGTTCAGTGCTTTGACATGTTATTATTAAACTGCATTTAACTTTATATCAGAGTAATGAATAAAATAGGCTTACCAGAGGATTTCAGCTATGGGTCAAACTTTATCTAAATCAGATAGAAATCTAATTGAAACTTGTCATGTACCAAATGTAGGAGGACCTTTCAATGCAAGAGTGCCAATTATGACAACAATCGTTTACAGCATTTCATTCTCTCTCTCTCTCTCTCTCTGTACCCAAATGTTTCCTGACTCTCTCCTGTGATCTGTCCAGTGGAGGCGAAGCTGCCAAAAAATGGTCTTTAAAAAAAAAAAAAAACATCAAATTATTTTTGTGTTTTTGCCTTTGAATTTCAGTTTGTTTTTTTGTTTGTTTGTTTTGTTTTAGGATAGAGAGCATTGTGATATATTTTATATATATTTTTTTTTTAGGTTTTTGTACAAGTCTTTACTGAGGGAGCCACCAGTACAGTTAGATTGCGCTGCCGTCTTTCAGATGCATTGCCTTGTTTTTTTCCCCTCACTTCATCCCCATGAAATTGTCTTTGTGGAAGGTGAAAGGTCAACTGTCCTTTGTGTGAGCAGGAGGGAGCAGCATGGTGACTCATCTGCAGAGCCATCAGCGCAGCATCGTTAAACATGGAGGTTGTTATGGCCACTTTATTCGACCCGTGCTTTGAGCTTCATCCTGGCAGGGAGAGGTTAACCTTTGTTTTTGTAATGAAGTGTTTTCTAATGATACAACAATGTGGAATTAGGACTAATCTGCTTTGTTTGACATTTATAAACGCCATAAATGTCTGCCAGACAAGAGGATAACCTGGCATTAACAGGTCTGAAATGCCCACTACTGTATGTGGTCTGAATGGTTTGTTTATTGATTGATGGGTTGATTGACCAAGTCAGCAGACTGTGATCCAGAATGTGGGAGGCAGAGACAGCAGGGAGCTGGACAGTAAGACATTCAACCGTAAAGCCCTCAAAGTCTGTTTTGTGTATTTATCAGGGCCTGCTGCGTTCCAATTTGTCCATCATGCATAATGTTTCCCTTCAATCTTTCATTCTCCACAGATCGGTCTGAGACTTTCTTTGATTTGTGCTTAGGATCAATAGTAAATCAATGCTATTTGTAAGACACGCAGGTTTCTAATGTGTAAAAATGGTCAAACCCACATACAGAAGAGCCAACTTGATCTCACACAAATCGTGAAATGAACACAATCTCTAAAATGGGCGATTTACGTGCTGTGGACACGTATTATGGGAAAATAACGTTTCTCCACCACAAAGTCAATTACGTTCCCCTGCAACGAATTGAAATACGTTCTTCCACCACGAATTTAAAAACGTTTCTCCCCCACAAATTCAATTACATCCCAAAGGTTGGTTAACGGTTAAATATAAGCAACTAAAATAACTTGGTTGAGATTAGAGAAATGGTTTGGTCATGCTTAAATAAGAAAAATGTTCATTAAAAATTAGAATGCGTGTGGTCGCCGACATCGAAGGCAAACGTATACGCCCATCCACCATGCTACTTCAATGTTACACTATGTCCTGTTTTTAGTCGTGTCTCCTTCACATACCGTTTCATGCTGGGAAAACGTAAATGTAACATGTTCCACCAACACGTAATTTGCTGTTAACATATCGTGTTCATTTCACGTTTTTCTGTCAGATCAGTCTGAGAAGAACCCCATTATAAAATTCTTCTGCTCACCGCTGATCTGAGAACTTTTGTTACATGAGAAATATGCTCTCATTATGTCCCGGGATTTGAATTTATTGCACCACCAATGCATTCTGGATTCTGTTGTCTCTCTTTTTGCACCATAGTCTGGCATGTAGATGGGTTGGGACTTATTAAAGGTGCTGCATGTGGCACTTTTCAACATCAATATATCATTATAGAATTAATTGTGATACCTTACTGTAAAGAAATGACACCATGGTCAAGATGATCGGTAGCCTCGATCACACACCAGTGGTACTGGTAGAGTTGGTGTTTCTCAACATAGACGGCTCTATTTTCAGGAATCAATGGCACACGGTGCAAAGCGCAGGCAAAGGCTTAAGCACACAGGGCATGGCGACTGATTTATGGTAATTTTGTGGCCAGGGGCGTGCAGCACACCCAAAACTCAAACTGCAAGTCACAGAGATCTTAGTTGAAGAAAAGATCACCCACATGGTTCTCAGAGCGCCTGAAACGAACTTCTGAAAGCCCTGAACCTTCATGGTTTATCAGAACATTATGATACATGGGAGGTGAGAGAAGAGAAGGCTTGTTTTTAACAGCATTTAAATAGTAAAACCACACAAACAATTGATAGTCTAGTTACACAGACACTACTGACTGTTGTAGAACTTACAAATCTTTACAGAAATGAAACTATACAGGCTGCACATTATTTTAGATATCATTGTTGATATCTTTTATTGGGGAAAAATACAAGGCAAAGGGTTTGGGGGAATTTGGGGGATATAAGGGGGTGGTTGGAAATGGATGTAGGAGGGTTGGGTATTTGTGTGTGTGTGTGTGTGTGTGTGTGTGTGTGTGTGTGTGAACACAGGTGTCAATGTGCTCAGGTTGTTTGCATGAAGAATTGAAGGAATTTGTTGGAGTCTTAGTTGGAAGTCGACTCCATTTTCTCCTCCTTGTTCTACTTCTTCTCCTTGCGGGTTGGAGTTAGGGCATCGATGAGCCTTCGAAGCCAGCTACGCTTCTTCTTCTTCTTCTTAATCTCACCGATGTCCTGCTCCAGATGGGCAATCTTGTCCATCATGAAGCTTTCCTCCTTGATCCACTCTCGCTCCTTCTCCAGGGCCTGCTGGGTGTCATTTTTGGCCCTGTGGAGCCTAGTCTTTTCCTCCTGCCACTGGAGGAGGCAGCTCTCCAGCTGCTGCTCCGTCTGCTTCAGGCACTTCTCCAGGGCCTTCTGGGCCTCCTCTTTCTCTTTTTGGAGAGTTTCCTGGAGCTTCTCTGCTTTGAAGAGAGCATCTTTCTGCGCGATGTCCTGCTCCATAATTTGAAGCTCCAGGTTGAGGATGGCTGCCTGGCTTTTGTTAGCAGCCAGAGTGTTGAGGCTCTTCTCTCGGCGGAGCTCCTCTCTCAGCTCCTCTATTTTAGAGTGAAAAGCTTCCTTCTCCTTCTCAAAGGCCTGGACCTTAACGGCCCGCTGCTGGTATATTTTTCCCTGAAGCCCTCTGGCAGAAGACTTCTTTCTCCACTTCAATGGCCTGGATCTTGAGGGTCAGCTGCTTGGCATCATTTTGCGCCTTCTGCAGCTGGAGCTGAATCTCAGGAAAATTTTCCTGAGCAGTCTGGGCATACCAGGTTCTCCTCTCAGCTGCAGGGGCATTGTCCTGGATGACTTGCTGCAGAACCGTCATCTGGACCTTCTGCAGGCGGCCATTGAGTTGAATGATTTCCTCTGCAGCCCGGGCAGACTGGGTCTGCTGGCAGAGGGCATTCTTCTGCATCTTAGCAGCATTACGCTTGATGGCCTTCTGCAGAAGACTCATCTGCTTCTCCTGCACCTCCAGACTGAGCTTTAGAATATTTGCCTCCAAAGCTTTGGTCTCCTGGCCTGGACTGACCGTACGGGCATTGAGCTGGAGGGTCTGTTGGTCTACAACATGCTGCAGTTTCTGCAGCTGTAGCAGGATCTCTGGCAGAGAATTCTCTGCAGCCTGGGTCTGCTGACCAACAGGCTTCTTCTCCAGCTCAGAGGCATCTGCATTGATGGCCTGCTGGTTCTTCTGGGCTTGGGCCTGTTCCTGGTTCCGGCCCTGGCCAAAAGAGTCCAGGTCCAGAGGCAGCCTGATATTGTCTTCTGCCTCCAATATCTTCGGACAATCTTGGCTGTTCCATTTCTTCTGGGCCTGGGCCTGTTCCTGGACCTGGTTCCGGCCCTGGCCAAAAGAGTCCAGGTCCAGAGGCAGCCTGATATTGTCTTCTGACTCCAAAATCTTCTGACACTCCTGGCTGTTCCATTTCCTCTGGGCCTTGGTGTGTTTCTGGTTCTGGACAGAAAAGTCCAGTTCCAGCCTTCTCCATTTCTTCCCCTGTCTCCCCTGTTTCTTCTTCTGCCCTTGGAGCTGGGCCGGGACTGGCTCAGTCTGCCTCTCAGCAGGGGGCTCCAGGCAGGCTGCCTGCTCTGCAGTGCCTACCTGGGCCTCCCCCGGCTCCGTGTTCCGCGGGAGCAACATGTACTTGTTCCCCTTGTCTCTCTTTCTCTCTCTGGGTGTCGCCTCCATCGTGCCAAAGTACGAAAGGCCTCTGTGGGCCACTGCACACTCTTGCACTCTAACACTCCTCCAAGTTCCCATTGGCTGATAGGCCCACAGAGATTCCGCCTGTTTACATTTGATTTTTGAATAAGGCTAGCTGCAGTTGAGTGAAAAAAAGTATATTTTCTGGGTTTAATTAATCTGTACAAGAAGTGTAATGTGATTCTAGTTTGTAGTGAGTGTTTGGAAAGATTTTGGTTCTTCTGAATTTGTTGGAGACTGAAGTTGGTACGGCTCAGGAAGAGTTTAGCTGCATGTTCATTTGGTTAGTGATTATTTTGATGCACTTAACATCACACCAGTGTAATAGCGCTCAACAATTAATAAGAAAAATGGATTTAAGGTGTATTTTGGAGAGTACATTTTTGGCAGGTCAGGATAAAATGAATTGTTTATGTTTTAAGGCCAATTTGAATGTTAATGTTGAGAATGTATTATGTGATCTGTTTAGGTAATTGTGTGTGTGTGTGATTGTAATAAATGATACTGATAGTTGAATATATGAGTGAATGTCTAAGTAGGCTATTAAGTGTAGTGTAAAGGTTTAAAGGGAAATGTATGTCTATATGTTTTTGATGCTGAAATATATTTTTGTGTCAGAATAAACATTGTGTTTGAGCTGTTCACACTCATCACTTCAGTGTGTGTTTCTGTTCCAGACTGTGAAGCATCTTGCTGTTGAAGCAACTCACATTATCATCAGCACATCCAGAGAAAATGTAGTTCCAGTGTCTAATTACATGTCAAATTCATGCCATCTACGTGTATATAAATATCTGCCAAATTTCAGTATATTTTCAAGCATTTCTCTAAATATATTCTGAAATATACAGTATGTGAAATGTATTTTTTGCAGGCTGGGATAGCTCTGATGTCACTGAACTGCATCTGATCCCAGCAAACATGAGCAAACCTGAGAACTGCATCTTGACTTGGTTCTCAACCTGGGCAGTGGGAATCTGAGTCGGGTCACAAAATTAAAAAAAAAAAAAAAAATCGAAGTATTTCAAATATACAGTACAAAGCCATTATGTTTATGGTCTTTGCAATAAACGCCCTTTGAATATTTGAATATTTGCTGTAGCTTCACTCCAATAGTTGGCTAATTAAAATAGCTTGACTGAGGAAAATACTGTTTGGTGTCCAGGCCTCTGTGATGCTGTGTGGGATGTAACATGTTGAACTGGTGACCTTTATTTTTGTGAGCCAAAGATTAAGAATCACTGATGTAGACACAAAAATAATAAAATAATCACCACACTAAGTGTTGCATATGAATTGAAAGCATCCTTAAAGGCATTAGGCAGTGGGAATGTGAGGAGGGTCACAAAATCATTCAAGTTTTCTAATCTATTCTAATTTTATTCTACTGCTGCACTAATTGCAGTGGTGGAAAAAATACTCAAATCTTTTACTTAAGTAAAAGTAGCAATACCATAAAAAATAAAATAAATAAAAAGAAAAATACTCCAGTAAAAGTTCTGCATTCAAAAGTTTACTTAAGTAAAAGTATAGAAGCATTAGCAGTAAAATATCCTGAATTATCAAAAGTAAAAGTCATCATTCTGAAGAACAGTCCCTTTCAGAGTGTTAATGAAGCAATAACCTGTAAGAAGTATCTTAATGTTGTCGGTCTAACTGCTCCAGATACTGTTGGAGAGTTTAAACTCTAAAAATGCAACATATTTTATGAGCTTATCGTATGTTTTGCATGTAAAATTCTGCAGAGTAACTAGTAACTACAGCCTTCAGATAAATGTAGTGGAGTAAAAAGTACAATATTTCTCTCTGAAATGTAGTAAAAGTATAAAGTGTCACAAAATGGAAATACTCAAGTAAAGTGCCAGTACCTCAAAATTGTACTTCAGTACAGTGCTTGAGTAAATGTACTTAGTTACTTTCCACCTCTGTCAATAGGTATGATGGGCCTGGCTTTAATCATGACCAATCAAATCATCTCTTTTCCTTCCCTTTAAAAGCAGAGCGCTCTTCGCCACAGTGCCCCGACAATTTGCCGATGGAGAGAACAGTCTGGAGCGGATCCACCGCAAAGGTTTCTCCCAAGAGGAAACTGAAGTCCTTGTGCAGGAGGCGCAGAATCTCCACGAGCGAACATACAGCACCTTACATGAGCCAGAAACGGCAGATGATGTTCAATTAGCTTGGGAGGAGATAATGTTAACGTTTGGTTAACGTGTTGCTCTGCAGCTACAGAGGTTTTCTTGCCATAGTGGCTTATTTGTGCAGGTGGTCATTTACACCCAGCTACATGTGTATATAGTTAAAATGAAAAATGTATGTTATGTTTTCCCGCTTGACGGATTTATATTAAAGTCAAATCCCCACAAAGTGTTTGGGAAGGTTCTGAATAGGATCTGCTCATGTGCACGTCAGTAAAATGGCACAGAACGTGGCTGTGCTTTGTGCTTTGTGCTTTTGACCCGTCTGAGCAGGCGGGCGATGTAAGTGCAAATCCCTGACACCAAAACCGCACTGCGCTGCTTGATCGCTGCTTGATCGCTACTGACACGCGCTGCTGCTGCTGCGGCTCTCATCCCACTTAGCCACAGTCAAGTTCACAGCGAGTCACCAAAATACCAAACAGGCACAGGCGAGAGAGAAAGCCCTCCATCTGCCACGCGCCGCCACGGAAACAGAGCCCTAAGACTACATTTTCCATAAACCCCGTGAAGCAAAAATCCAACCAGGTGGCTCACAATGTAAAATGCAGTGTAGAGGCCGGTAGAGGCTGACAGTCTTCTCAGTGATGGTCTCATTTGTTTATGGTAATTATACTAATGTCTCAAAATGAATGTGGTAATGATTTAAAATGCGTCATGTAGCCCCTTTAAAAGGAGAGGGTCACTTTCTCACAAGTAGCATTTAACCGCTAGTTTTGCTGAACCTTGAATTGACAAACGACAGGGACAGCAATTACTTTTGAAAACTGACTGATTAAAAATTATAATGTACTTCAGTATTTCATATCTAGGGCCCAAGCACCGGCGTCTTTTCTCAACAGGTTTCAACAGTGGGTCCTGATGCGGCGACACGACACCCGCCTCTAGCTCATCGCCTCCGCTGGCTTCAGAGCGCCCAGCTGCTTTTGTGCTTTTGCTTCAGGGACTTCAAGCTGAAAATATTCCAACATTTCATGAAAAGCGCTGCGCTCCTCAGTCACTCTAATAGGTGAGGATGCTCATGGGCAATAAAGCCACGTTCAGCACTTTCTCCACAGAGAAAGCACCTTGCCAGCACTTTTCTTGCTGAAAAAGAAGCTTTATGGACACGCTGCCTTCCTGGTTATTTTGGTGTTTTTTTGTCGGATTCGTTATACCCTCCATCCCTGGAATTGAACTTGGACTTGCAACCACTTTTCCTCAAAAAGTAGGTTGTTGGAGTCGGTTACCAAAAAACTTCTCTTGCATAACATCCTTGAAGCTGTAAAGAAGTGAAAGAAGAGACAGACGGGAAAGTGATACTGCTGTCAGGAGGAACAGATCCATACCTTGCAAATCTCCTCCTGTATGATGGACTAGATTAAAATGACACAATATTACTTTGTGATCCTTTGAATTTCAGTCAGATTTTCAGAAATTCCTTGCATTTGCAGAAAGCAGATATTTCATAGTGTGTGCTGCTTTAAAGGTCAAGGAGAAGGCTGACTAATTACTTCAGGAACTACAGAATTCCTGTTTAATTAACAGGAAATATCTTGTTTGTTGTATCTGTGTCACTCTAAATTTGTGGTTTGATTTTCGGGCCAATTATGTTTTGTATCTCGTTCTAAATTAAAATAATACTTTAAAAAAAACTGTGATTTATTTGATAAAAGACTTTGTGTAGTGTATTCCATCTCTGCATGCTTAGGCTGTAAATTTACTTTTATTTCCCGAACTATTGAACCCCAGTGTGTTTGGTTAATTGATTAAAGCAAGAATGCAAATTAAGCTTAGAAGGCTTTTTTCCTACGTTCATGGCTGAGAATCTCCGACTGTGTGAGATGAGAGACTTTTATTTTGAAGGCAACGGGGAGGCAAAGCAGAAGTAAAGAGTGTTATTGATGGGGAAAATGGAAGATTTTGTAGTCCAGTGTCCAAAGGCTAATGTGTGGTTGGACCAATCATGGGCTTGCAGCAGCAGAGAGTTACATAAACCAATCATGTATGGTGGGAGGAGTTTCAGATCAAGGTTATTATAGTTTTGCATTTTTCATTAGTTTTTATTTTTATTTCATTTTGACTTTTTGTTTTCAATTTCAGTTTAGATTTAATTAGTTTTTAAAGCAGGTTTGGTAGTTTAGTTTCTATTTTTTGAAAATGTAGTTTTGTTTCAGATGGGCGGAGTTGAAGGTGGGTGTGGGTGAGTTGAAATTGTCCTCAGACTCTTTTGTGGGAACGCAGTGGCGAGATGCATCTTTCACACAAGTTTTGTTTCAGTCCCAAATCCCGTCAGTGGCATCTTGAGATATCGGAGGTGAAACCGGGAACAAACAAACAAAAGAACGGACGAGGTAGCGCCTCCCCATGGGCCAGGCAGTGTCAGTCATTTTGAAAATACTGGAACATATGGGTAGGATGTATCATTCCCCCAAGTTTTATCAGCATCCGATCTGTGGTGTCTGAGATGCTGCATGTGACAGAGGAACCAACGAACAGATGGACCGAGACCGATCCACAGTCCCCCAGCCCCGATTTCTTCATGGGGGACAAACCCCCCCCCCCCACCCCAGATCAGAACGGAGCACGACAAAAGACATGTGAGGCATACAAACCAGAAACCAGCTTTAAACCCTGACTGTTAATGAAGCACAACAGAACGATTCAGCATTGGTAATGGAAACCAGGAATAAGGGGATCAAAGCAGAGGTCGGAGGGAGAGAGCTGGTGATCCATCATCCACTTTCTGCTTTAGTTAGGGGGAAAGGAGGGGGCATGAGTGCAAGGCAAGACTGGATAACGTTAATGTCAGTATAATACTGCCTCAACTGAAAATAGACCTGCACTAGGGGGAGAGAACAGCGCCTTTTTAATACAGATATAATGTGGTGATTTCATATGACAGGCAATGAGACAGTATTGAGACAATTATGACAGTATTTTTATGAGAATTAGGATCCAATCACCAGCATCCCATAGTTCACACTGAGCTCAACAGCAACAGATGGGGGAGAGAAAGGCATCATTTGACCAAAAGGACAGACTCACTAACAGTGGTGTTCATTAAATAGTGAAGGCGGCAAAACAAATTAGCGTTTCATCTCATCACAGGCCTTTGATTTGATCACTGTCATCCATCCATCAATTGCTCTCACTCCCTCCGCTGTGCCCTGTGCCGCACACACACACACACACACACAGAGCGGAGGATGAGAAGCTCGATAGCATAATCCTCCCGTCTCGATCTTTGTCCGCTGAGCGCAGGCTCGCCCACTCTCTCCCTCCTACTGTTCGGCTTCCACTGTGTCTTCCTATCTCCATTAGGCTCGCTCCTCCACAAACTCACACTATCACGCTGCGCACACACGTGCACACACACACACACACACACACACACACACACACACCAATCCTCATTACAGCCAATACTACGCCGACAGTCTGAGCACAGAGTTTACCACTCGGCCTTTACTCTCTTCTCACTTTGAATTTTTTTTTTTTCCTATCAGCTCTTCCTCTTTCAAACTGAGACCCTTGATTCTTCCTCAAAAATAGATGTGGTGTCTGTGAGTGAAAAGGGTTAGTTTTAAGCTTTGGATATGTGTAAAAGAAAAATTAAGGTATGGAAAAGGATGAGGACATGCCCTGCATTTCATTATGGTAGCTGGTAATCAGTGCTCACCGCTGACACTGACACCCTGTAATGGCCCAAAGAGCCCACATCCCAGCATGCATCCCTCATAACAAAACTGCAGCTGAGAAACGATGCTCAAAAAATAAAGCGAATCGATGGACTTTAGCACGAGTCAGAAGAGCTTGGCAGGATTTCTATTCCACCCACCATCAATTGGTGAAAACAGGCACTTTGTGGATGAACCCTTCCACTGAGTAAGATTTCAGATCGGCTGTGGCAGCGGCTTTTTACAAAGTCCGCCTCTCTGACTCAAATTAAATAAATCCATCAGCCCAGCCATAGATATATATATATCTGGTTCTAGCCCACACTTCTCAAACATGTTAGCGGAGCTCGCACCTGGCAGGGGAAATGTCAGCAGGCCGGCGGTTCATCTATTCCAGGAGAGCGTCCGGCAGACAGACAGACAGCGCAGAGCTTCTACATCACAGTGGGAAATCTCTCCCGTCTTTGGCATCAGAAGTGAGTTTGCGAAGGCCTGAGCTCCGAGGGACAGAGGTTTTCTGCTGCCTACATCCAGATCATTGGTTTCACTGACAGCTGGCCTCGCCTGGGTTTGAAGTCTGCTTACCGCTGGATGAAGCCAAGCGGCACGGATCAACTTGAAGAACACGGCACACTTTATATAGAACGTGGCATGAAAGGAATACAGAGAGGCTTTGGGGAGAGATTGTCCCGTTGGTCAGCTTACTTGTTAAGTGATGAGAATATAGATGTCAAAATCATCCATGTGTCCCCGGTAGATCATTGGCTCCGGTGATAGTAGGCTCCATGCTAATGCTTCCCACTTAAATAAACATGTGCAAAATCTAACTTAAATCACATGTTAGGAGAATTAGGGTTTGATTGATGTGACCAATACCAATATTTTATGCTGATAGATGATATTTTGTGCTGATATTTAGCTAAAAACATTTATGTTTCCCCCAGATTTAAATTCTTGTCAGGGTGGAAAAGCCTCTGAAACAGCATTTATATCATGGGACACCACCACTACTACTGCTACCATTAATACTAATCAACATTCTGCATACATACTTGCGTGGAATCTGATCAAAGTGTCTCATTAGAATCAATTCAGTTTAAGGGCTTACCATAGACAACCAGTGTATTATTGAACAATTCTACAGTAAATATATAATCAAACAAACTGCATCTGTCATATCATAGATGGATGACACTGACTGGATGAATTTTGACATTAAATAAAAAGCCGATATCTGCAGACTGATAGTAGCAGCACTAAAATATTCAAATAACTCATTTTTGACCAAAAATGGATCAAAGATGGAAGCATATTATAATTCCACAGTCACAAATGGTAGAAACATGGACACCGTTCTGCCTCACTGGTGAGTTGATTGACAAGCTGAACTGTGTTTGTTTTCAGGTTTGTATTTTACAGCCCACTGTGGCTCAGCGGCTCTTTTCAGCCCGAGCTGCGGACGTAAACAAACATGTGAAACTAAGTCGTTAAATAAAGCTCCTGTTTGTCACACCAAGACCAATTGTCTGCAAACACAAGGGAGGGATTTCACCCACCTCTCTCCCTCTGTGTCTCCAGTTCAGTTTCTATTGGAATTTCATGAGCAGTCATTTATTGGCATGAACGTCAAAAAACAATATTGCCAAAGCAATGCAGTTGAAACAATGTGTAAATCAAAGAAGTTAATCAACATTTAAACAGATCCTTGATTAAATCCTAAGTGGCTTTGAGCGATTTGTTTCTCACAAATTATTAAATGCCTTCTCGCCTGCCTCAACAAAAATAATAATAATAATAATAACAGTAATAATCATTATTTCTATAGTGCTTTTCAAAATTGAGTTCACAAAGCTGCTTTACAGATTAAAAAAACAAAGGAAAAGGAATTAAATAACAAAGCAATCGAGGAATAAGAGAAAGGAGAATAAAAACAAGGACATAAAACAATTCAGAGCATCAATAAATTAATAAATAAAATTTGGATATATAAATAAAACATCACAAAAGAGTCATTTAGTCTCATATTCAGCCTCAAATCTTATTTTTCTTAAACCGAGAAAAACATTCTGCAGTGAGGAGAGATAACTCCACTTGTTTCCACGGCAGCTTCACTTCTTTAATGAATTTTCTAGAAATGAGCGTCAGTCTGTTGAAACCAGTCAGATCACTGCACTGCTGTCAAGAAAATTACACCACAAAATTCTTTAAACAAGTTGATTTGCGTTGGAAACAAGTGAAATTATCGAACCCCACCAGCAGATTTTTTCACTTATTTTAAGAAAATTCAGATTTTAGGACACAATAGTAGACTAAATGACCTGTTAAGATGGAGAGTTTTTGCAGTGCAGTGGGGGCCAGACCCATACGTGCCTTAGAAATAAACTGCAAAATATGAAAATCAATCCAAAATCTCACAGGCAGCCAATGCAGAGAGTATAATATTGGAGTGATGTGTTCTCTTTTATTGGTTCTAGTAAGAATGCGAGCTGCAGCATTTTGAATAAGTTGTTTTCGGTCGATTGATTTCTTTGGGAGGCCGGAGAAAAGAGAGAAAACAGCATTGCAACAATCTAAGTGGCGAGAAATAACAATGTATTTTAGAGGGAAAACTGAGGAAAAATGACAGTGTACCTGCCCACCGTCCCAAGCGATATATTTATACAAATGACCCAGTGGCCAGGAATGCACACACACACACACACACACACAAGCAGAGCCATTAGCTAGTCTAGCTTGTAGAGAGTTTCCCTGTGGAGACGGGTGAGGTGTAGTTTAGTGAGTGGAAGTGACAGGCTAATAACAGAATATCCAATCCTGTCCTGAGGTGTGGAGAGATAACTTCACTGCATGCAACAGCCTGTTATGGTGCGTGCCACTCTGATTCTCTACAGCAACATGGACGCCCCTCGAAGGGGCTCCAGGGGTCCCCCAGCAAAATGAGGAATAGTTTAATTTAACGACGGTTTAATTGACTGGAAATTATCCCAATTAGAGAATGCGTAATAATGACTGTTCAGATAATAGGTTTCACTCGCAACAATATTATCTCCCCATATGAAGTATACACAGTTCTACAATGCAATACTGTATCAACTACAACTAATCCCTGGTGCTAAATCTGATTAAATGGGAGTCAGCGGCCTATATTGTATATTTGGGGGTCAATGGCATAAAACCGTTTGAGAACCCCCAGTGTATAGAAGTAAACTTACACATCTGGCTGTGATTTAACTGGACAGAGACACAGACACCATCTGTATGTCACCTAGCCTGTTTGTTCCAGTTCAACAAAGGGAATGATGGGTGGCTCACATTTCACACCCAAACAAGGTAAACGGCCCTTTAAAGCAGTGGTTCTCAACATGGGGTCCGGGGACCACCAGGGGTCCTTGAGGGGGTTCCAGGGGGTCCCCAGCAAATTGATGAAGTGTTAAACTTCACCATTACTTACATTTACAAGACGTTAACACATTTAGAGAATGTAGACTGTTTTGATCATAGTTTCACTGTTATCTCTCTACCTACAATACAGATAGTCATGGAATTCTGGACAAAATCAAATCTGACAATAAAAATATTCTCAGATTTGGGTCTGTGAGACAAAATCTCATCAAATGGGGGTCCGTGGCCCTAAAGTGTACTAAATTAGGGGTCCTTGATATGAAAAAGGTTGAGAATCACTGACTACACCGGCTTTTGGGGAGTTTGGCCCATTTATCACTTTGCCCAGAAGCCTATGTGACAAGAGAATTGGCACCAAAATCATCTCTGTGTCTCCGGTAGATAGCGCTGTCCGTGGGTGCATGCTAACACTTTGGCATACAGTACGTTAAGTAATCGTAGTCGACTAGCATTAATCCTGAAGCTGGATAGTTAGTCTGTTTTAATGACTGTCGTCTAAACCAGCAACGCTTGTTTAGGACAGAAAGTGTCTCTCTCCGCGTGACTTCAAGCCTAACATTTTGTTACGTTTTGTTGACACGGGAAGTGAATGAATTTACCCACACAGGGAAAGTTTTTTCTCTGTTGATTTGTAATGGACTTCACTAATGATGAAGACTGAAGTTATGAATCTACTGCTGCTTTTCCACTGCATAGTACCGGCTCAACTCGCCTCGACTCGCTTTTGGTAGTACCACTTTGGTTTTCCACTGCAAATAGTACCCCCTCAATGTGCCCCACCCCCCAGACTGGTCGTCATAGCGACGCTGCGACGCTGCATGAAACGCGACACACAGCTACTATGGAGGATATCGAAGCGATGGTGTTCTTGATTCTCGGTATGTGGCTGTTAAGTCACAGCAAGGAGACAGATTTTTATTTCAGAAGAGGCTGGAGGCAGCGAGACAGCAGACTGCTCTCTGGCTGCTCAAGGCCACGCAAGAGGGTAAGCTAGCCTGGTAGCTAACGTTAGCATATACGTCCCGTGTCGCGATGACGATTCTCTGACCAATCAGTGGTCTGCAGTGTTTTTACGTCACCTTTTGGTATCGCCTCAGCTCGCCTCAGCTCGCCTGGAACCTCGACGGAGGTGCTACGAAAAAAAGTACCAGGTACTACGTAATATGGTACCTGGTACCTGGTACTTGGCCAGTGGAAAACCAAAAAAGGCGAGTAGAGTCGAGTCGAGCTGGTACCATGCAGTGGAAAAGCGCCATACAAGCCACAGAATAAAAGCCAATACCAATTTTGGATTACCAAAAGGTTTACCTTTATACTTGGGATTTTGCTATAGTCACCTCCGATACTGTGACTGTATGCTAAAGCATTAGCATGCGCACAGAGACACAGAGATGATTCTCTCATCACATAATGGGTAAAGTGACCAAAGGGACAAACTCCCAAAAGGTCGGTGTAGTCTTTTAAATCACTCCCTGCCAATCTGAGACAAAGTGGAAGCCTAAATAACACCACTGGTCTGAAAGCATGAAAAAACATTTGGGATCATTCTTAATGGAGCCCATTGTTGCTAAAGGCTACTGGATTGATAATAAGCAGGTAAACACACTCACCGGGCTCAGGTAGACCAGCCAGAAATGCAAATCAAGACCTCGAGCACCCGGGGCTTTCATATCCAGATTTAATGTGATTAAACCCCAGATGGCCATTTATCACTAGCCACACACTCACACACATACAGATGCACACACACAATAGCCTCTAGCTATTCATCACAGCAAGTAGCTTAACATCAGGAACGTGTACAGAGATGGTCCCACCAGTCCTCAAGCGCCCACCTGATCCCCCTCCGACAGAGAATGTACCCTTTTGGTGCTAATTAATTTTTTAAACTCAATTTACCTGTGACTTTTTGGCCTTTTGAACGTTCAATATTCATGCGTTTGGTTTCAGATTTGTCACATTAAAGTTTATTGATGGGCTGTTAAATCACGTGTCCAGACTTTTAACTCGACTATTTTTTAATATTTTTTTAAATTTTTCAAAATACATAGGTGGCATTTTGTGTCAGCGGAAGAACACACATCAAGTTGTGCAGCCTCACCTCTCTGTTATTTGAACCCGGAGGTCAGCGGGGTGACTCAGTTGCAGTATTTCACCAGTTTATACTTAATCCCACCTAAACCATAAATCATTTCAGGCTTACTGTGACCTCTAGGAATGTTGTAGAAAGAAATACCAACTGCAGGACACTTCCAACACCTTAATGCCTCAAGGCAGGTTTACAAGCCGTGGACTTGTATGTAATGTGTTTCGGCACCTTAAAGTCGACCAAGGCAATTTCACCTGCTTTCATGTTCACAGTTTTTGTTGCGAATCACTTGTATGTGTGCTCAAAAATGATTTGTTGGGCAGGATTCAAGTAAAAAAAAAAAAAAAGGTTATGGGGCGTTCTGGTGGCTCAGTGGTCCAAGGCACGTGTCGTGGGTTTGAATCTGGTCCGGGACGTTTGTCTCATGTCGTTTCCCGATCTTTCCTGTCTCTCTCTACTGTGTACTGTTCAATAATGGCAAAAATGCAAAAAATAACCATAAAAAAAAAAACAGTTAAAGTGTCACGTTTGATTAAAATATGAATTGGACCATTTTTATAAATTTTCACCCACCTAGAAATGCAGAAATCATTGTGCAATTGCATTGCTTCACTCAGTCCAAAATGTAGTGCGGTTACTGCCAACACATAGTGGTACACTAGACTCAATATTTATTACAATAAATATCCTTCTACTTCATCTAAATAGCATTTCTTATAACTTGCTCATGCATTTATGAAATGAACTTTGCATGTTCATCAGTCTTACACACTTGCTTACAAACCTTGATTGGGACACGAGTGAACAAGGACAACAATTCAGATACAAACGCACTGATTAGCACCACTGCCATTTGAATCAACCCTACTTGAGAAGAAGTGTTGACTCAGCAATCATGACTGGGGAAAATAAACACACTTTAATCGTCATATTGGTTCACTGCTCTCATGCCCAAATAAACAAAAAGCAGCGGCACTAGGAAATGCTCCTTCGTCAAGTGTCGTCCTGGCACCTTTCCCCATCATAATCACATTCTATATTAACAAATTTTTGACATGAAGTCTTGAGTTTAGGTTATTGGTTTATGGTAAAACCGTATGCCTATCTCAAAACGATCGAGGATAGCAAAGAGTCGTCCCACTTCCCTTTCCATAGTCTCTTCCCTCTCTCCATTTCCATCCCTATCATTTCTATTCCCTCCAGACCAACCCATGTCATTTTGACTCCTTTGTGGCGTAAAAAACCTCTGGGTGGGTTGTCTTGTTACCATCTGCTATTCAATCTCCATTCAGAGAGCCCCACACACACACACACACACACACACCACCAGCCGTCACTCATTGCTCTCTTTTGATAAGTTATCTCTCTTTATCAGAATGTACTTTCTCTCTTGTCCAAATAAATGCCCTCCAACCCTGCTGTCACTTTTGATACAATCAATCTCCTTTCTTGCCTATCTATCCAAAAAGCTCTTACAGCGGGCGGAGATCTTGTCACAAGGCTCTCCTCTAGTGTTGTGCACTCAGGGACAGAGAGGAAAAGGAAGGTACAAGTATGACTTGGAGAAGTTTAAAGAAGCCAAACCAGAGCACAAAAGAGCAAAAAAATCAGTTACGACAAAAGGGCCGTGCCCATAATCTCTCATTACATCTATGACTTCAGGTTCAAGATTCAATCAACATTGTTTTGGGTTTTTTTTTTGCAAAAGTGTATTTGCAGATACTCTACCAGTCAAAAGTCTGGACACACCTGACTGAATGTTCTATGTTTTTCATTATCTTAAAGCCATTTTGAAATAAAGGCTTCTGCTTAAACGCTTGGAATTTGTTTCTTAGACAAATATAAATAGTGAAGTTGATGCCTATGTGTGAATTTCTTTGCCTTTCCATCAAGGCAAAGGGCGGCTACTTTAAAGAATCTAAAATATAAGATAGTTTTCTTTGTTGAACTTTTTTTTTTTCGGCACTGCATAATTCCATTTGTGTTATTTCATAGTTTTGATGTCTTTACTATTATTCTAAAATTAAGAAAATTGTGGTGTGTCCAAACTTTTGACTGGTAGTGTAGGTCCACATTTAAAAACAAGAAAGGCACCGCAAACAGCAAAAATTAGAGTGGAGAACAAACAGCTTGTTAAAGGTTCACTGTCTTCCTGCTCTCATCCCCCGGGACAGGATGCCAGTCGATTGCAGAAACTAATAAATCTATTTTAATGCTGAGTACCAAGCAGAGAGGCATCAGGATCGGTCCTCAAACCACAAGGACCCTGATCTGTTCTTCTGATATGATACGCTTTGTGGCTACTTGGCAGTGGTGGAAAGAGTGCTAGAATGTCCTACTCAGGTACAAGTATTGTTACTTTGCTTATACTTGACTATACTTGATGTAGAAGTAAATGTAGCTCATAGATGTAGAGTTATGTTTTAGAAAAGAGAACGTTGTTAGCTGTGATCTTTTCCATGTGATTCTAACAGGAGAGGGGACAGAGTTCAAATTAGATTCTTTCAATTGGAAAATTTGGAAATTACAAAATAAAGTGCAGAAACAAAGTAAAGCCAGATTTCTCTTTTCACTGTGAATGGATCCCCAATTCACGATTGTCCAATTTCTGTAGCTGATGGAGAGACACAAAATTTGTACTCTGTAACAGATGTGATTTAAAAAGTAGTGAAGTACAAGTCTTCAGCAAAACCCAATTTAAGCACAAGTACTTACTTCAAAAAATACTCCAAACAGTACAAGTACACAAAAAAATCTACTCAATCACAGTAACTTGAGTAAATGTAATTAGTTACGTCCACCCTTGCTACTCGGTGTAGCTCTGAGACAAACAACAATATGTCTGTTTTTCTAGTATTTCTTGAGCAGCTGTGTAGTCAGTCCATCCCATCTGCAGCCAAGCCCATACAGTTTAAACTACATATTTGAAACCAGGCTTTGGAGTGAGGCTGAAACGTCACCTGAAAGTCCACAGCCTCAGTGGATGTAAACAACACTCAGAAGCCCTCTCCAGACGGCATTACTATTACCAGAGCAGGTTGGTATTTATTCCCTCGGGACGCCAGGAATTTTATCCCGTCCGGAACGAACGTGTCAGTGATTTTCTCCGACTAACCCGGAAACAATTCCAGCTGAAATTGCATTCTTTATTTTGAGTTAACTCTGACATCCTGGGGTCATTTTAATCCCGTGTGAATCGACATCTGGTGTTTCATGTAATTGCTCACCTGGCTTCTGGATTACAAGAGCCGTACAACAAGTGGTGGAGCTTTACAACCATGTGAAGCCACTTGAAGGGTTTTGCCGTACTGTGGGTGTCGTTGTGTGTCCTGTCCCTGGATTACCACGGTCCCGCAGTAAATTATTTTACCGTCATGGGGTGTACACAGGCAAAATCGAATTACTGTCCACTGTGCATGGGCAAAATCCAATTACTGACCTTCCCTGGTAATACTAATGCTGTCTGGAGAGGGCTGAGGTCGCTAAATAATGAGATTTGAAAACATCGCTTGTGTGAAAGCTTAATACATTTAATATGGTGCTTCAGTCTGAAGGCCTCCATTGGTTCCAGAGTGTACTATGCAGCAGGCGATCCACAGGGATCAATCATCGCACCCCTGTCTTTTTACCTTTCAAGAGGTAGACGTTTTTGAGTCCACTTGCCATCAAAAATCATTAATATTTGAAGAGATTTCCCTCCTCTCCATCCCCTCTTCTTCAACATGCAAATGTTTTTCCCTCTGTTTTTTTTTTGCTCACTGGAGTGCCAGCTTGTAGAGCTTTAATTAGGGAGGCAATGACTTCACGCTTCTAATGAGCGTGAACAAAAAGGTCCTATTGAAATTCACATTAATTTCCTTAATAGCGTGCCAAGAGAATGGTGGCAAGCAATCCCCCAAATCCCCCACACCACTCCAAAAAAAAACAAAAAAACAACAACAACAAAAAAGCATAAACAGGAGGCCAATTACTTATTTACTCCACCCACCCCTTGGTCTCAGCAGTTTACAGCATCAGGGATAATTGGTCTTCTTGAAGAGTAAGGCAGTACAAGAGCTTAAGTGTTTTTTCCGCTAGGGTTTTGGATCAAATTAAGTTTCAAATCAATACACTCTGGAGGTGGATTTACTTCATTTCCAAATTCATTAATTCATAAAAGGGAAGTCTTGGGCCATGAAAAAGGTTCTTATACCAAATCCATAAAGAAATTATTGAGAATGAAGGCTCTTATTATGTTAATTATAGTTTAAATTTAGATTTTAAACTGAGCTGAGTGAAAGTGAATTAACCCCAGTATAGATAGATAGATAGATAGATAGATAGATACTAAGGGTGAACCGTACCTCTCTTAAGTAGCAGGATATTCCTCGAAGGGCTGCACCCATGGCAGTGGGAGAGGGGAGCTGGATGGGCGAGAGACATAGGAAGAGAGAACAGAAAGAGAGAGAGGAGAAAGAGTGAGGATATTTTATTCTTATTTATGTTCATAGGGATTCCTGTTCAAAGCACCATGCTGTGGTAAGAAGTGTTGTGTATTGTCAAAGCTATGTACAGTGTGGGATGCAGATAAAAGTGTGTGTACGTATGTGTGTGTGTGTGTGTGTGTGTGAAGATGTGCATTTGAAAGTCTCTTAGCTCCACTGCTGTGTCTCTCGCACTCCGGTGCATCTCCCATGTGTATGCGTATATTAGGTACTTTGTGTGTGTGTGTGTGTGTGCGGGTGTGTGTGTGTGTCCTCACAAGGATAAAAAGATGAGGAAAAGTCTCCAAAACTTGAGGATATTTGTATTATTTTGTAAAGGACCGGTTACCTTTGTTTCCCAACAAGAAGACAGACTTGTACTAGACTACATTGTAGGAGATCTGCAGCCTTTGAGCAAGGTCGAAAAAAAACGGAAGAAATGAACGTGAACTAGTTCATTTTTTGGGACTGTGAATCAAAATTCAAAATTGTGAACTATGAACGTGAACTAGTTCATTTTAATCTGTGTGAACTGAACTTTGAGCTAGCTCTTGTTGCACAACACTGACACTATGTATGATACTATACACACTGCATTATACACACTTAATGACAGTAGGCCACTAACATTATCAAAAGTAAGAAGAACGATCTTTTACTAATAAAAAGTTGTCAGTGGTTTTTATTATGTGGCCTGTAGATTTTGAAAAACATCTTTAACTCAATATAGGTTTACATACAGGCTTATTTTTTATTTTTTTTTACTATTTCAGGTGAGCAACCAGGTATTCATCCACTGCACAGTGATTTTTAGCTGTAAACAGTCTCTGCTATAATGCAATTTAATTTTCTCACTTCTAAGATAATGCTAGTTGCCTAGGTATCACTCAACATAGTGTATGCTAAAGTGTTAGCATGGAGCACCAGCTTGGCTTCGATTTTTTTTGGTAAATCCAGAATTTGTGAGTAAGCTTCCTTGTTTTCTTTTTGACATGTCTGTAGTATGCTGACTACAAAACAGAGGAATGAATAATGGCGATTTGGCGCGCAGACTGAGTGGGACTACAAAATTTTTTTTTTTTCTGATCTTTGAGTTAAAGTGGGTGAAGTTTGATATTGTGCCGCCATGCTTTGATGGTGATGGCAAGAATAGCATGCATGCCGGTATCTTTATTAAAGTGAATTAGTGATGAATCACCGTCATGCATGAATCAGACATCAATAATAGCCTAATTTTACGCATGATCCATGATGATGAAGATACAGAAAAATAGAAATGCTTGGCAAAAATAGCATATTGTCAATATTTTAGAGACCCCCATGTTTTCAGGGGAGCTCATGTCTTATTAAGGGTTTGGGTTGTTAGGGAATGAAGTCAATGGAATGTCCTCACAATTATAGTAATACAAACGTGTGTGTATGTGTGTGTGTGTGTTTGTGTGTGTGTGCTTTAGTTACCGGGGGTGGATGCTCCAGGCAGGTGTGGAAGTACTTTGTCTGGTCGGGCTTCACACGCTTCAGCGGCACCCGGGACTCCCCTATGAACTCATTATGAGTCAACTTATCCTCGTCGCACACTGACAACCTGCCAGAGAGCGGGGAGACAGAGAGGGTGAGTGTGGCGAGAGATAATGACAGGAGAGAGGGAAAACTGAGAAGAGAGGGATGAGCGGACGAGAGCTCAATGGGCAGAGCGGGACACCGACACCGCCAGGTGTCGGTGTCCCGCTTGGTGTCCCAACCCTGTGGTTGTGGTTTGTTTTGTCCGATCAAAGGAAGTGACAACATCAACTTTGGAACAAATTGAGAAATGGCCAGTGTCACGACAATTTAGCTAGTATCGTGTATTTCCCATGATCTTTTGTGTGTGTTTTTATTGTGTTTTGTGCTATATGTCAAGTTATTGTTATTTTCTCTTCCATAAAGGACCACAATGTAAATAAGTACTGTGCTATCATCTGGGGTCAAATATATATTTATCTTTTATTTATTTTTATTTTTCAAGTAGTTTTCTATGTTTATTCTCTGTACTTTAATCTTTTTTATATTCATTACTTTGCACACAAATCACAGCTTTGATCCAATTATTGTTGAATTTTTCAGTTGATGTTTAATATTTTCTTATTTTCATCTATTTCCATGTCTGTTTAGGCTATTTTATTCAATCATGGCATATATTTATTCATGTATCTATTATGTTTTCTGATGCTCCTATTTATTTTCCTTTGCTTCCATTTCCTATTAAATTGCTCCAACATTACCCGAACTTGGACCCACATTTTCACCCTACTGGTTTTCTATCCTACCAATAATTACATTCATGAATATAATCAGCTAGCAGGTAGAGTAGAAAACCAGCAGGATTGTGATATTCAGACCAGGGCTGATTATCAATACGCATTCTTGTGCGTTCTTGTATCCTCTGTGACGCGTTTTTAATATCTAACCGCCGAAGCACGATTCCAAATGAAAAGGACGACAGGACGGAGGATGGATAGAAACCCCGGGAGTTTCCATGCCAACCTCAAAATATCGAGGATGCATCGGATGGTGACTTGACCGACGAGAACAAATTGAAAGCCCCAAGATTCATTGAGACAACGGCGAGCAGCGCTGTAGTCTACAGTACAGAGCCGATTAACAGGTGGGGAAATGACCAGCTGTGTGTCTAAATTAATCACACACACGATGTGAAGCACACAGTCCGTCTCAAATTGCAAGGAAGCTTCTCTGTGCTTACTTTCATGAGAAGATCGTTCTCCCCAAGACAACTGGGGAAGAGCGTTCTCCACAAGGACACAAATATCGACTTGCTGTTCTTGGTTTTGATAATCAGCCCAGGAGTCTCCAGTCATGTGTCACGGAGGGCCGAGAGGCTGCAGGTTTTCATTTCAACCAAACACTGCAGCAGGTGATTTCCACTGAGAGTTCCTCCTCTTTGGTTGAAGGTGTTAATTAGGCCTGTCTGGGCCAAAACATCAATGGAATGATTTTAATCGTGTAGGACAAGTAAATACATTTATATAGTGAACAAGTGGTGAGATCTGATGGAGCAGACCAGTCAGTCAATCACAGGCCCTGTCAAACTGTCAGTCATCATGAAGCAATTCATGGCAATCAAACGGAAAGATGTCAAAACGACACTAATGGTCAGCTGCTGAGAAGAGAGAGAGAAAAAAAAGTAAAGAAGAGGATGTGCAAGCATGAATGAAAGGTACGTTATTGTGCCAAGGAGGACTGTCAACAACAAAAGGTTAATAGCTTGTTGCCACTATCTGCAGCAACACTAAAGGTCCATTCACACTTAGAGCGCCAACTATAAAGAAAACTATAAACTACAACGATATGCTGTTGCTCAAGCGTTCACGCTACAACGATATCGGCACCGAATATTCAGAGAAAAAATGGAGCGTGATTACTTTAACGACGTGCTTTTATTTTACTCGCTCTCTAAAGTAAATAACGACAGAGCCAAAGGATTTGGGTTCATGCATTGCCGCAAAAGACACAGATAATAATGCTCTTTTATGGCGCTTTCATTACATTATTGTGCTTTGGTTATATGAGAGCTAATGGTACTAATGGTCACCAAGTGAAGCTATTCATTTCTTTACCAGTAGAGACTCTGAACACCACATCTACTGTGGATCAAAGAGTAAAGTCTCCTGTAGCCCATGTTGGGAGAAACACCTGAACGTCACCGTGGCTAAACGGTTTCAACAGGATACTGGAGGGCCACATGTTGTTACCTCCCGGTCATATTATAAATATAGGATAATGGCGCATTTGCGGTCAGGTTGACCAAGAGATTATGCTATTTTCTCAGCATCATGCTAGCAAAAGGTAGCAATTTAACTAGCTTCCAGGTCAGTAAACTACCTTACCGCTAATCCCAAAAGCTGTTCCAATCCCAACCGGTATGTCAAGTGTCACATTTTTAGAGGCGATGGTCTTTGTCAAACAGCGCCGGGTTCCTCTGGACTTCTGTCATCAGTTCCTCAGCAAGCAATGCCATCACTGCAGTGAACTACTGAATTCTCCCACCACTTCTTTGTAGAACTTTAGTTTGATTGGTTGAAAATGTTTTATCGTTGTCTCTACCGCCAGAAAAATCGCTCTGAGATGGAACCAAGAATATAGTTATAGTTGTCGTTTTGGATGTTTTTATAGTTACAGTTGTAGTGTGAACACAGACATTCCATTTACTTATAACGATTTAAATCTTTTTATAGTTATAGTTATCTTTATAGTTATCGTTCTAGATGTGAATGGGCCTTTAGGGCCCCAAAAAGCACGGGGCGGCTCTGGGCCCATCGAGGTTTAACTCAACCAGAGCAGCTCTGCTTCCGACTTCCCCACAGACAACCATATTAAAACTGTATGCAGTCACGACACAGTAAGGAGCTTTGGATAAAAGCAAATACAAACAGCATATTAAATGGGGAGGTAAGCATGTGGCAAGACTGAAAGGGAAAGGTTGAGAGATGAGAGTAAGAGAAGGAGGGAATGAACTAGAAAAACTGTCAGGAAAGAGTTGGGCTAAAAATATATATTTTGAATAAAAAGTAACACAGAAAGGAGGAGGTTATGAAGCGAGAAGCAAGGCAAAGACCGAGTGAGAGGGAAACAGGGAGAGAGAAACAGAGCGTGTGTGTGTGTATATATGTGTGTGTGATGTGTGTGTGTGTGTGTGTGTGTGTGTGCATAGGTTGGGTGGGGGGTGGGGGGATTGAGGCAGGCAGTGAGCGACCTCTGTGTGCCGGTACGACGCCCCATTGGAATCTACCCAGAATGCATATTTATTATTTATGAATTGAATGAGAAAGATATTGGCAGCCTTTTGAGGCGAACCCGTTCAAAGGGCAGCACCCTGCTTAGCTGCAATCCGGCACATTCTATACCGGAGACAGGGGTAGACACACACACACACACACACACACACAAATGAATACAGGACCCTCGAGATAAACCGCGAAATGACTTTTCTCACTCTCGTTTCTGAAGCGGAGGGGGGAAAGCCAAATCCCCGTAAAACTTGTGAAGGTGGAACCTGGATGTTGGCATGAAAGTCTGAAGGAGCTGTGAAGCACACAGCTGCTCGACTATGATGTTCATGTTTGGGTTGAGCTGCAAGAAAAACAAGGGACAACGCAAACAAGCAACCACAGAACTTGAATGGACAGAACGGTCATTCCCGTTCAAATCAACGTTCCAGGACGGTCTGAGCGGCGGCCATTTTTATGTGAACCGTTGGACTAGCTTCTGTATAAACTTCATTACGGCAAGTCACTGAGCTGAGAGGTTTTACAGCAAGAACCAAAGCAGCTTCTCTGTCTCCTTGCTGCCATGGATTGCTAACATGCTAATGTTGACTAGAAGAGAGTAGAGAGAGAAGTAACATTAGCTTTCAGTTGAGCTTTTGACAGTTTGCTAACAGACTCATCTGGCAGCAAGTGAGACAAACTTTACAGCCTTATGTCCAGGGGCCAGATGCATAAAGATAGACCCAGTCTTTGACTTAAATGTGACCTTAAGTCAAACTTAAGTCAAACGAGTTGTTGTTATTGGCTACATTCATCATCTGGAGATGGTACAAACTTTTGTTTACCGAAAGTAATGTTTTATGATTATTATTATTATTGCTATTCATTTTGTAGTTTTCTTCTCACTGTTGTAGCAGATGAATGGAAGTCTTACACTGCAAGGACGATCCCACCATGCTCCATCCGTTCTCATTCCCGCACATGTCTTATTGGGTTCAGTACTGGCCCAGTTCCTGAACTCAGCCTCTCCTTCACCATAGTAACCCTCATTTTCGAGAGACCACCTCCAACGGTTAATGTCATACAGTCCTATCCACACTTTAATATTTCTGCCTATGATGTCATTCAGCTTGGCCACATCTTCCTGGTTGTCTACGGTGGCCAGGTCAGTGAACTTCTCCCTGCAGTAGCTCTGGGCTTCAGTCCAGGTCTTTGGTTCTTGAACAAGGTGGTACTGACGAGGAAAACATGAGGGGAGGGCGCACAGTCCTGTACAGACACTTACTCACCTGTTCCTGCTACTTCTTGATTGTTGTAGATCTCTAATGGTTTGTTTCTGTCTCTAAAGACTCACTCTTCTTCATGTTCTTTCCAAAAACCAAAGATTTGCTATCCTTTATGAAATAGCTTCAGTATTAAAACTTCCTGCTCTGACAGTTAGGCCGACTTGTTGCCATAACAACAAAATTCTTAACTCAAGATTAGCCAGGGGGAAGGTGGCTAACTTTCCTACCTCAAAATAGGTCAGTTGTCATATTTAAGTAACAGACAGTCTTAATTAGCCTAGTCCAACCTGAGAATCTAAGACCAGTCTAAGGTTTAGACTAGTCTTAAACTAGCTTTATCCAACTGGCCCCAGACTTGAGTCGTCACCATAGCAACCAACCCTTAAAATTCCATAATCGCCATTTTATGCTGTACTAGCCAAATTACCAAGGCAAACAGTGGAAGGACCGTTATATCTCTTCAACTTCTGTGCAAGCAACTCTTAATCAGTTGACTGTAAATGTCACCCTAAGCAGTTTCATCACACTGTGGTCGGGCTGCAGTAAGAAAACCAAATATTACACCTAAAATACACTTTTCTGAGTAAAGTGATGCAATAATCAGGGACAGAGGGGTTCACATGGGGCTTGGCTGCAAGAACTGCTATGGCCCCCCTGCCCCAACCTACCCACCTCACTAAATGGACTGAATGCAATTCAATTTTGTGAATAATGACTACAAATTTTACACTATTGCGCTTTCTTGTGAATATAAATTGAAAGTTGTAAGGATAATTTGAACATAAGCACCTCTGAAGAATACTTCTAAAACAGATCTGACCGGCTTGTTTATGAATTTATCTAACTTGTTTTGCAACCTCCCTCTATTGCTCACATGTTTTCTTTTGGGGGTTTTTGTTGTTTTGGGGCACTGCTTTTGTGATGAGGCATCTTAGCTAACAATACTTTCTCCAGACTTCCAAGTTACTGATTCATTGACCAACAATAAACACATGTACATGATGCATAGTTTGAGAGTGTCAGAATATAAAGACACTTTCCTTTAAAATGCAGCATGTAGTGAATTTTGCTGGGATTTATGCCAGTGCAGTGGAAAAAAGCCATACAATCAGATGAGATGACTTCCCCCTGTTCTCAACAAGCACTTTCTATCAGAGACTAAGGTAGACACACACACACACACACACACACACACACACACACATGAACACAAGGCCCCTGAGATACACCGCTAAATATCTTTTTGCACTCTTGTTTTCACCCTCAAGAGGAGGGGGGAAAGCCCTAAACCCCGGCAAAACTTAGAAACCACTTTTCAGCTGCTGGTGGATGATCGGCTGCCGGGAGGCCGCACAGGTAATTTGCTGTAGATCATCTCAGGATGAAACCTACTGCGTCCGTGTTCCTCTCCCTCGTCTTGAAGAGCATTAGAGCGCCGGTGAGAGGCTCTCGCCGCCGCATTCAAGAGGATATTACTTATTGAAGCTGAATATCCTTTCACAGCAACAGTATTTTTAGAGGAATGAGGTCTGCCGGCCAATTAGATAAGACATAAGCAACCGAAGCACGCGCACACACACACACACACACACACGCACTTTCTCTTCCACACATCCCATATAAATACATGCACAATTACACAGAGGCTTTGCTGTTCTTTTAATGCTTCGGTTTACTTCAGAGCGGTGTGAACGTGTGGCGCCTGAGCTCAGTAGTTAAAAGGCTTACGTTGTGGCTCGGGCTATGTAATTATTCATTCATAAGTCACACTTCTTTAGGTTGTGGATGTGGTCTTCTGTTTTGCCTGCAGCTGCTCCTCTGCTGTGGTTTCAATGGTAAACATATTAATTCATCATTAAAGAGTTAAAAAAACAAACAACAACAACACACATCTAACGCCCTTTAAGCGTGATACACACAGGCATCACTGACATAAAAGAATGTTTCCCAGTTATTTACATGACTGTTACTGATGCTTTTGATTGAGCTCCACTTCAGTCCAAACACACGGTTGTTTGTTGTGGGAAAGGGAAAGAGAACATTGCAGTAAAGGGTAAAGTCGCTTGACTTTTCTTCAACTTCAATTTCCTCACCAGGCGCTTGTGAAACAGCAGGTTTCTGTATTGACACTTGAATTAATCAAAGATGACTATTAGCTTCATATCTGAATGTCAAGGTGTCCATTTTTAATTGATTAATGGTTATGTGTGTAATCAGTCCAGAATGAGAGTCCATGAAACCAGACCAGAGTTCCTCTCTCTCTCTGTCTCTCTCGTTCTCCCTCTCTCCATCTCTCTCTCTCTCTCACTCTTACTCTCTCTCTCTCACACACACACACACACACACACCTGAGCGTCTTCCTGTGCATGTCCTCCTCTGTGATCCCGACGTAAGTGAGCGTCTCATTCCACACTGGATTCAGAGAGTTGCGAATGGTCTTTGTTTTCAGCTTATTGGCCTAAAAGACAGACAGACAAACAAACATTCACAGACAGAAATACAGATGGACAGTGTGAAGCCGCGTTCCTACTGCTCTCATGTGTGTTTACTCTCTCTCTCGCTCTCTCTCTCTCTCTCTTTCTCTGTCTCTCTCTCTTTCTCTGTCTCTCTCACCTTGCACGCCCCAGGCAGGAGATGCAGTTTGACGTAGGGATCAGACAAGCCGTTGAAGTCCATGGGCTTCAGACCCTGCAGAGAAAAACATGTGATGTTGCCATGCAGCCATTGCCTCTCATACTCATGTTGATGTCCGATCACATGGCTGGAAAGGTTACTTGTCTTTGTATTCCCACAGACTATTGATCACCTGCTCGGAATTGTAATCAGGAACATTTCACGCACTGCAACGGTCAGTAATGCAGAATCAAAAATCCCTAGAACATACAGTTAAAAGTAGGGTTAGACCCAGATAACCTTTTATTAAAAATCAGGTGGTCCAGTCAGTGTGGTTCACCTCAGTTTGTTTGATTACATATTTATTGTGGAATTGATCAATACTATACTGCCTGTCTATGGGAAGAACTTAACCTGAATTGATTCTAATGCAGCATTTTGATCTGATTCTGAAGTACACAGTAGTGGTACTAGTCTGGGTTTCAGTGGAGAGTTTTAGTGTCTAAATCCTGTTTCAGAGGCTTTTCCACCCTGACAAGAATACAATTCTGGGGGAAACACTGAAGCTATGTAACTTTTATAATATTTTTGTCACGAAAAGGGCCAAATCATAATAATATATTCAACAACTATTGGTATCAGTATTGACATTCAAAACCCCTTATCGGTCGAACCTTAAAAGAAGTGTTAGCATTATGACATACAACCATAATCATGCACTGTTTCTCCACACCAGCCACTGTTCCCCCTTCTATTCTTCTTCTATCTTCTTTTTAAAATATGAACCAGATCACAACTAACCATTTGTGCAATCTGATTACTGCAAATCCATTCCATGTAATCCATTATCCCCCATCCTTTATTGATCGCCTTCGCCCATGTGAATACGTCAGCGGTTCTGTTGTGCGAGGCGGGAGTGTAAAGACTCTCCCAACTGCAGCCTAAACTCAAAGAGACAGTCGCCTGGATGACTTTCTGCAGATGGCCGGGGGGATTAAATAAAAGACTTCATTGTGGAAATGTTTCTCGGCTGGAGAGCTCGCGCTCAACGGCTGGATCTCTTGACCTCATCAACCGAACCCAGACTGTCATGAGAAATTGCTCCTAAATTTCTTGCAACAGCCTTGACATTGCATTGCAGACGGAGCGCCGCCAAGATGTCATTCTTTTTGTCTGTTGATGTTTTTTGGTACAGTACAGAAGGAGAGAGAGAGAGAGAGAGAGAGAGAGACAGAGAGAGGGAGAGAGAGAGAGAGAGAGAGAGAAAGGGAGAGAAGCAGTGTGATGGTAAAGAAGTCCCAGAGGCAAAATGCAATCTCATACATGACAGAAGACAGACACATGAGGATAATGCATGTTGTAGATACACTGGGCCAGTTGAAAGTCCATTTGGCCTCCTTGTATTGCATGTGAATGTGTGTGTGTGTGTGTGTGTGTGTGTGTGTGTGTGGATTCTCTTCACAGATATGCGTAGGGAATGCAACTGTCCCTTAAGGCTTGTTGCGTGTTGGACGGCGTTATCTCGACTCTCTTTTCAAGCTGTAAGGTAGACAAAAGTTAACCAATGACCGTGAAATCCTTTTTCTTCTTCTTCTTCTCGGTGTGTTTGTAGTTCAGCAGTCTTCACCGGCTGCAGGCGTTCCGCCATCCTCAAAGAAAGTACCAGCACAGCAGGCGGTGGAGGATTAATCCACCAATCCAGGCTTGAAACTGCTTCCTTCCTTACTACCGCAAAAAAAAAAAACGAGCAGTTGCCAGGAGGGAGAAATCATTAGCGTACAAGGAGGTACTACAATAAAGAAAACACTTGAGGAAATGAGGAATACAAAGTATACTGACAGCAGGTGTTAGGATAATCTCTCCTGCCCCAAGATAATACAGCAATTCCAGTCACTGTGTCTATTTCCCACAGGCTCGTGCTTTTATCATGTTTCCCTTTCTTCTATTGTTCCACCATATAGGCTTGTTGGTATAACCTTACCCCACCGTTCTCTATGGAAATGTTAATGATCACGTTAACACGCGCAGAAAAATGTAATTGCATTTAAGGCGACAATGTGAGTGAGACAGGACTAATATAATTAGGTTTGTGTGATTACACATATGAGAAATGTTTACTGGCACTAATAGAGACCAGTCAAAACATGGATAACAATGTTAACACACGCACACACACACACACACACACACACACACAATAATACATGGGAGGAGATGGAATTATTTTTCTGTTAATTTTTTTTTTTTTTGTTATTTAATAATTTAATTGATGATTAATCTCTTGCTACGTGCTTTGGCAATATTGTTTGTTTGTGACCTGTCATGCCAATTAAGCACCTTGAATTGAATTGAATTAATAATATATATATTTATAACAACATTCATACACAGAATGCAACTCAAGGTGCTTTACATAAAATAAATGGATTAAAACAGTTACAAGCAAAAGCAAAATTTTCAAGCAAAATGAAAAATACAAGCAAAAGCAAGACAGAAATTAAAACAGTTATCTGTCTAGTAAAATTACATTAAAAAAGAAAGAAAGAAAGATGAATAAAGGTATGTAAGGCTATACGACTTCTCAATTGTCATCTTGGAACATGGGAACAAACCTCTATGTACCTTAAAGGTCCCATATTCTACATTTTCCAGTGTTTTATTTTATGTCTTGAGGTCCATTAAAAGCTGTTTGTGTGGTGTCATGTACCAAAAACACTCTCAATCCATTTTCCATTCAACCATTTTCAAGAACAGGCTGTTTTTGCCGCCGTGTCTTTAAGGCTCATTAATATTAACGACCCCTCGGTTCTGATTGGCTAACCGTTTCAAGAGTGAAACGTGAGACACCGCAGCCCGGCAGCTACAGGTAGGGAAAACTCTCTGGTAATAAACAATGACAACCGCTCAACCGCTGTGAAAAAAACACTTTGTTAGTCTATTATTTCTTACAAAAATGATAATGAGCGAACCTTTGTGACGCCACAAAGTTACGGAAGTCCAAACGACTCGTTTAGAGGCTCGCTTTTCTAATATGGATTGTGTGGATTTAGTTGTTGACCGTGCGTTTTGATACTTTCACCGTGTTTAGATAGACCATCCAACTCCTTTATAATCACAGAGGCAAGGGGAAGCCTGTTTTACACCATGTGGGAACTTTAAAGGTTCATATCTACAGGAAGACGTGCCTCTCTCCAGTAGAGTTCTTAACACTTGTAGGATCGATGCCAAGGCACACTGACACTGATGGGCCAGCGTGAGACTGAAGTACTACTGAAGACTACTACATTTTATGTGTTGCGTGTAGCTGTTGCAAGACATGTTGAGGTTGCATCTGGCCAATGAGAGCGCCCCCTCCTGGTGCATTGTCTCTGCTGCTTCTACACAACCCTCCCTCCAGAGCCTGCCACATATCTGAGGCCACTGGGCACGTCAGAGGAGCATCCAGCCTGTCACACAGGCTTTGTTCTGTGTAGCTCAGTGTGGACATTTACATTTCAGACATTTATCTGACACTCCTATCCAGCGGGTCTTTGAGCATGGCACCAAACACACCAGGGTTAGAGGTTCCATTTCCACCGGGACCCCCACCCCCCCCAATACAAAGACATGTGCACAAGGGGCTTAAATGTCATACAGTACGTTATGTTACATTATGTAATGTTCCTATCAGCGTGCAGGAAGGAACACATGGGAGGAAGCGGCTGTACTGTATGAGAAGCCCTCCAAGCCATTCCTATTTCACCATGTGGAAGCAGGCGGAGGAGAACACAGCAGCAGCCAGAACAACTTAATGTAATCTGGAGCTTCCTGCTTACCTTGGCCCGGAGCACAGTGCAGTGCAGCTCGCTGGAGCTCGGCTCGTAGCGCAGCTCAAACTCCAGCGTTCCCAAGGCAGCTGGGCAGGGAAAAAAAAAAAAAACAACACTTAGAAAGCAGCAAAACAGATAATTATGATGAATCAGAAAAAAAACATGATTTATAACACCTGTCACATCAGTAGACAGAAAAAATGACTGTTCAAAATAAATTGTCAACATAAATTGTAAGCGTGCAACAGAACACAGACGTGTGAAACACACCATGCATTCAGAGGGTGGAAATCCCATTTAGTCAACCAGCAGTTGTCACATGAATCTGAACAGAGCACATCACACGTTAACGGCAAATCCTCTTAAACGGAGCGCAACCACATTCATCAGGGCTTGTTACACTCATGCATACATATAAACATGTGCATGCCACACACACACACACACACACACACATACACACACACTGGGGCTGTCTCAACCTATACACAAATTGATGTTCTTCCAATGCAGTTATATAAGATGCTACATATTTTTCACAGGGATTGTAACTATTTTAAGCAATATATGCTCACCGATATCAACAAACCACTGATTATACAATACACTATCGTTGCTGTCTTGTAACTCCAGATTTAGTGATTTACATTTAATTGAAGGATTACTCCTCCTCTATCTCCTCTATGAGAAAATTCTACAATCCTTGGGTTTATGAAACCTTTTCAAAACCAGTTATATAAACTCAAACCTGCACGGTCGTTAAGCTAAGAACAAGGCTGTTTTTCCTAGCTCCTGAAAAGTTGACATTTTGGAGACACAAGAAACAGGAGCCGGGGTTTTTAACTGAAGCCAAATTCCTTGTATGTGTTGCATACTCGGCCAATAAAGCCTGATTCTGATTCAAGGTTTTCAATAGCGATATGCTGTACTGTAAGATACTATAGACTACAATATGCTGTATAACCAATGAATAATAGTGGCTATTTACTGCATTTAAAAAATACGGAAGAGTAATGCATTCACTTGAGAAAAAAAAATTTGACCTGTTTTTCTGAATTAACGAGATAATTATCTCAGAATTCTGAGAAAAGTTCTCATGAAAAAAGAAATTCTGCTCTGTTTTTCTGAATTAACGAGATACCTCAAAATCCTGCGAGAAGCTCTCACCTGCATGGAGTAGCCTACGGTTGCAATACCATCTACAGTATATTACTTAAAGACACAAGTATCTCCCAATGTTTCAAACCAAAAGCAAAATAAAACTGGATTAAACTAAACAGGCGGGACATGTTTGCTTCCATGAAATCGAGCTCTCAAGTAGGAATGAGAGCTTCTCTTGGGATTTTGAGATATCTCATTAATTCAGAAAAACAGAGCAGAATTATTATTTTTTTCATGAAAACTTTTCTCAGAATTCTGAGATAATTATCTTGTTAATTCAGAAAAACAGATAAAAAAATTTTTTAACTTAACATAACAGCAGTTAATAAAAGGAAAGGCAGTTGGCGCTGAGGAAGACAGGCTGACTATCTGAAAGGTTGATGGTTTGACTTCAGACACCATCAAGTAACTGTATTCAAACTGAGAGCCGGGGACTGGACGATGTTTGGTATCACACCTCCAGGACCCACCATCACTGCCCAAGTGCCCTTGAGCAACACACTGATCCCCAAGTTACTGCACTGCAAACAAACCTGCGCTCTGACTCTGGAGGCTATGGAGACACAGGAAGATGAATTCCAGCTGCCTTGCAAAAACTGACAAAATTACCTTCATCTTAACTTTGCTTTTCTGAGAGCAAATGGATAAACAGACTCGCTGAAATAGCTCAGAGCTATTTCAAGAAACAGCCTCTTGATAGCGCTGCTGCAGCCATAAAACACACCAAAAAAAAAAAAGAACTTTATGCAAGTTTTCCAAATTCTGATGCTTCTGCTTCTGCTTCCACTCGCCCACGTCGACTCGCAGCCCTGGGCAGAGTCACACCGGCTCGCTGTGCTTTAACGTGTCGGGAAAAGCTATACAGCACAAATAAATGGAACCTGGCCCGGACCTGAGATCATCCATCACCATTTTTAAGACGTCGGTGCAAAAGTAGAACCGGCCTGTAGTGATGAAATATGAGGGGGTGGAAAAAATAAAAGTCTCTATGGGGAATCACTTATGCGCATAGACAGAAATCTGGGGGAGAAAAAAGCCTCTGTGTTAAAAAAAAAAGTGTCTTTTATGTTTCATTGGGGCGCAGTTCTTTAGTTACATGAGACAGACCGGAGGAAAGCTTTGACGGTTTTGTGCCTCCCCCGGGCCGCCCCTGCTCCGATGAATCAGAAACCCCTCATTATTGAGAGACAAAAGAGGAATTCATCAAACGGTAATTGCAAAACAAATCAGATAATAAGTGTATGTTAACGAGGAACACAAAGCCCATAGAAATCCCAATTAATCTTTTGCTCTGGAGTGCATCAAAATCGCTCCGGAGGACAAGAACGCGTCAGAAGGCAGCCCAAGAGGAAAAAAAAACGAAAGTGTCGACTGAGGCGAACCGTCGCCTGATGTCGTTTCTGATGATTCTCTCTCATCAGACACGTTGCTACGGAAGCGACCGCGGGGAGTTTAGAGGAGCGGTCACTTCCTTTACATCCCTGCAAGCTGGTCCTTCTCCTTCTAGAGGACGATGCAGCGGCTTCCACTGACCCGCAGAAGATACAAGCCCTTTCTCTTTTACTTTAATTAAACATATTTTAGGCCAAAGTCCAAAGCATCATGTTTCAGTGGCAGTCTTGGGTCTTATTGTCTTGGGTCTGTTGCCTCATCAAAGACCCCCCTGTGTCTCTGATACAGACTGTACCAGACTAAGTTTGGAAATAGTCTCATTAAAAGACACAGGGGTGTTTCTGGGGTTTTGTGTGCATTGCATTATTAATGCTATTTTTATACGCAGATATGAATAACTTATTAGTCGTTTCTCCTAATTGAACTCGGTTGGGACATTTGTATCTACCGTTAGACTGTGGCTGGTTAGATAAATTAGACCCTTGTGCTCTTTGACTCATTCTGCCCATATTCTTTCCTCCATACTGACTCAGAGTCAGTGCTCCAACTTTATGGAGATATACTACCAGTCAAACATTTGGACCCAGGCATCTTTCTATATTTTTACTACTTTTCACATTTTAGAATAATAGTAAAGACATCAGAACTATGAAATAGCACAAATGGAATTATGCAGTGACCAAAAAAAGTTTTAAACAAATCAAAACTGTCTTATATTTTAGATTCTTTAAAGTAGCCGCCCTTTGCCTTGATGGGAAGACAAAAGGCTTTGGAAAGAAATTCACACATAGGTTCAACTTCACTATTTATATTTGTCTGAGGAACTAATTTCAAGCATTTAAGCAGAATCGTTTCGATCAAAATGGCTTTAAAAGAATGAAAAACATTATGCATTCAATCAGGTGTGTCCAAACTTTTGACTGGTAGAGTACACTAAAGTAAAAAAGCAGAGAGAGCCTGACAATAAGAGTCTGTTGATGTTAACCAGGCTGATCTAATCACTAGATCACCCTGAAGAAGACAGCCTGCCTGTCACAAACTTGGTTTTGGACAATAAAATTTGTTGTATCGGAGCTGTGAGTGTGCGGCGACGTTTTTCATTTTGATTAATTCTGCTCCTGTCAGCCAGAACCAACACTGCTGTGCGTTTCCACTTCTTCTTTTTCAACTCCTAGTTTCTTACCAACATCAAAACTGAGTAATGCACTGCCACATCACACTGGTGTTAAAAGTAAAAGGTAAGTGATTAAATAAGTTTGAGATAAGTATGTTGATACAGAGGCAATTAATGTTCAAGCTGCACCAGGTAAGATTTTACACTCGTCTTATCAGCCTGAAAGAGAAGAGCGTCCCATCGCCCCTAATTGAGACGCTGTAGATTAGTTCCTATTTGCCTAAATCAGGCTTCCCAATGCTCCACGGAGGGCAGAGAGTATGCAGGTTCTGGTAAGTTCTGGGGTCAGTGTGGTCACCTGTGGTTAAATCAAAGTACTGAATCAAAACTTCAAAGTGAAATCCAAAACTGTCTCCTAAATAGCAGAGAGTGAGCGCTCTGTCCAGAGAAAGCTGGACTCACTGGCTGAACCTCTTCACCTCCTCCTCCTCACCACACAATAAGAAGAAGAAGACACTTTGTTTACTGACAGCACCTTACAGGATTTCTGGGTAATGAAGTCCGACAGTTGGCTGCTATTTGGGGCCGCCAACGAGCAAAGTTACCTAGTGCGGCGTTAAAGAGTGACTAAACCCAAATCTGTGGTGAAGCCTGACATTTAACGGTGTAAAGTGAGGTATTAAACTGGCCATCTGCTATTGGCTGATCTTTGGTGCCAGGTGATGTCACCTTCTATAGACACAACAGGTGGTGACATCACCTGGCACCAAAGATCAGCTAACAGCAGATCTTTAATCCAGCACCAGTGGAAACCATGGATGTGTGTATCACCTTAATCCACCAAGCACACACACACACACACACACACATCATGCTCAAGCAGCAGCCAGGCTCAAGGCAGCCTCTCTCTGCACCCATACTCTATAGATACAGATGTGTAGGCTACAAATGCACCGCATTACACACACACACACACACACACACACACATGCGAACAGCCAGGCTCACTGCAGTCGTCACTGTCCGAGCTGTTGATCTCCACCGAAGTGTCCATGCTGCTGGTGAGCGACAGCGACCCGCCGCCGCCCCCGGCTCCTCCGTGGGGCAGCAGCGGGGACAGGAGGCGCGGGCGCCGCCCATGCCGGAGGCCACGCCCCCGGGGCTGAGGACCAGCGGGGAGCCGGTGGGGTTCGAGGAGACGGGGGTGGGGGAGGTGGGGGACAGGCGGGGGAAGTAGGCGGAGATCTGTCGGATGGGTCTGATGGGCCGGGGCAGACGTCAATGGCCATGTGTTCCTGGATGGAGATGCTGAGTTTCTTTCCTCTACGCACCGTCATAGAGTCTGGAGGAGAGGAGTGGGGGAAATGCAATATGTCAGTGACACACTAATCTCTCACACTAATCTCTCATGGTTAATGTCGACATTAGCTATGTTTACATCCGACTGTCAAGCAACTTTTGAAATGTCACAATAAATAAAATTACATGCGTTTCCATCAGCTGGGTTGAAGTGAACAAAATGGGCTTCCTGGACGCAGAACGACATCAAAGTCATCGTTATTGTCCCATCGTTTCTTTAGCAACAAAAAATGTTTCTGCCTCAAGAAAGCTTAAAACTTTTTTGTGATATTGAGGAAATTATATTGAAATTTGTCATTTGCATTCAGTTTTTCTACTTTGATACATTTGTCAATTTCATTCCATTTAACTTTTACATACATAGAGAGAAACAGACAAGCAAGAGAAAGACGCAAACAATTAAAACATTCACCAAACATCAGTTGCAACATTCATATTTAAAGTTAATCAGGTTATTTATCAGATGCAAAAGCAACCGAAGCTTCAGACTTATATATTATATTATACTCTATGGAGAGCAAAGCCAGTTCTGAGTGGCTCTAAATACCAGCTCTCCAGGCAATTAGCCTCATAAGATGATGGCAGTTTTGGGGGAAGAGCTTTATAAACAAACAGAAACTCGCCTGTAAAGTGGAACTAATTGTCAATTTAACCTCATATTCTGTAGATTTTGGCGTCAAAGTAATTCCAAAGTGAGAAAAACCATTTAGACGAAATTACTGTTGTGGAGTAATACAGCAGAATACATTTGCAATCTGTGACAAATGTCCCATCATGAAATAACACTCTCAAATGCGAAGTTAAAATGTAATTTCTATACTCGCACTCTAATTATATACTGTGATTCTTTCTTTAACCCGTTGGGATGTGCATAATTTGAAACAAGTTTAATTTAACATGCATGACTAAGCAAGAACGCGTTTTCCCAAGTCAGGAAACACTCGTCATGAAATTGAAACCGTTTTCTGTAACAAAATGCTATGAGAGTTTTGTTTGGCAGTGAACGAAAGACAGCAGTCAGACTATGAAGTTGGAAGACAGTCCTTACTGACAGGTGGTCTCTGCTTTGACTGGACGGATGCAGCATTTTAACTTCTCTCTCATGTACACACACACACACACACACACACACACACACACACACACTCTGCAGTCAATTGTGCCATCCTCCAAAGCGCTGGCAGTGCTGACCTGCTGAACTGATGAACGCCTTCTGCCAGCTCCCAGAAAGTGCTGGCAGTAATGAAGGTCTAATACCAGAATCATCATCTAATCACATCATCCAAACTAATGAAAATGGATATCAAACACGATATGATCTGTGTGTGTGTGTGTGTGTGTGTGTGTGTGTGTGTGTGTGTGTGATAGAGGCTGTGAAAGACAGAGGAATCTGTCGTATAATGACGGGAATACTTTGGGTTTTCATGTCTGCCGGGGCCGCAGAGACCAGTTTGCACAGACCAGAAGCTGTTTGACAGATAAAGTAGGGCTAATTCAAATGAGGAATGCATTGATCCAAATTGCCTTTATTACAGTTGTAATGATTTGTAAAGCAGATATGGGATTATCAGCTTCAGGCTTTTGACTTTGGCTCATCCCATAAGTCCTAATATCCACTCTTTTTTTAATCTTTTTATTTGAGGTTCCTCTTGCTTTTCACATTATCCAAGTGCAGATACAGAACCAATCTTTCTTCATTCTTTACAACAAATACAATGACGGCAACAACAGCAGGAATAACCACTCCAATTCACATACCTACATGCATAATTGACAAAAAACAAGAGTCCAACACACACAGGAAAAAAAGACAAAAAAGAAAAAAAGGAAAGGACACACATTAGGCTTCAACAGGCATACAGCCGCAACAAGACAGTTGGTAACAAATAACTCCGAGACCTTTAATTAGGTGGAAGACAGTTCAGCCCAGAGGGATCTACTGCAGGTATGACTGGATGATGAATCGTTTCATATTGTCATGCAAGGTATATCTCAGTTTCTCCAAAGGCAGAGAGTTTTTATCGACTTTCTTAATGGACAAGAACAACTGGAAGCCACATCATGACACTCCGGCTCCTCTGCTATGGCACAAAAATGTCGATGTACTGATGGGACACAATTTTGGGAGTTTGACTAGCTGTGGCAGGTGAGCACCTAGGGGCAACAGTCAATTTACCACTTGTAGTGTCTCTAATCTTGTCAGGCTGCCATGTGTTACAGCCTGTTACAGATGGGAAGGTGCAGCTCTTTGCTTCAGTGAAACTCTATTTTGAAGATTTGTGTTTGAAGGTCAGACCTTGTAGCAACTGATAATATAATAAAATGTCTCTCTAGATGGGTTGAAAATGTAATAAAGGCTGTAATTGCAGCAAATTGCTGGTGAGTGGGATAATACCACACTATTATATTAACTGAGACAGTGCAACATATTCTTAACAGATTATGTAATAATCATATTTAATTATTATACATAATATTGAGTTACTACATTATTCTTACTGTCACCAGTTATCACATTATTAGTCAATACTATAATTGCATCATCAGTTAAAATATGTGTATGAATTAATAAACGCCAGCTAATGTAAACATGTGATCTTATTACATTATCCAGCAGTTCATAGGTTTCTTACATTTTCAACCCATTTAGAGGGACATTTTATTACATTTTGATGAGTTATTGTGTTATCTGTTACATTATTACTTATATATTATAACATATTTTAGGTGCGTTGCTGCAGTCAAACACAGATAGTAAATTTCCCTCTCTCTCCCTCTCTCTCTCGTTCTCCCTCTCGCACTCTCTCTTGTTCTCTCTCTCTCTCTCTCCCTCTCTCACTCGTCCTCTCTCCCTCATTCTCCATCTCTCCCTCTCTCTCTTGCTCTCTCCTTCTCCCCTCCCTCTCGCTCATTCTCCCTCTCTTCCCCTTTTACTGAACCTGTCTAAAGTCAATGGCCATGTTTCAGTGTAGAGACACAAAAACACTTCAGGCCAAGACTGGTTGGCAATTTAACGCAATGAGTAAATTACTACTTTCAATTTGCAGTAATCAGCCCATGCAGATTATTTTTAGGAGTAATCTTCCCAACACGGGAGCCAGTTCTGTTCAGCCCATGGCTAGAAAGTCACAGCAGTGGCGTGGCAGTAAGTTAGCTCGCTGCTACGGTTCCACATTAAAGCATTAATGCTGCGAAGAGATGTTAGGATGCTTCACTGTCAGGAAGTTTCCAGTGTTAGATTTCAAGCCATAAATGATCCTGAATGGACTATCTCATGAACTACAGTGATGCGGAAAGGGAACACCAATAGGTTTGACTCATAATCTTTGCAATATTCATAACTGAAAACAGACACACATATTACAACTGACCTCTCTTCTGCTTTTGTAGCTATCTGTTTTTAGAGTAATGTGGGCATTATCATTCCAAACATAGATTGTGTAACAGAAACTTGACGGAATTACTGTAACATTTTCTCTTTCTCTCCCTCTCTCTCTCTCTCTCTCGCTCGTCCTCTCTCCCTCTCATTCTTCCTCTCTCCCTCTCATTCTCCCTCTCTCTCTTGCTCTCTCCCTCTCTCTCTCTCCCTCTCTCTCGCTCGTCCTCTCTCTCCCTCTCATTCTTCCACTCTTCCCCTCTCTCCCTCTCTCTCTTGCTCTCTCCCCTCTCTCTCTCTCTCCCTCTCTCTCGCTCGTCCTCTCTCTCCCTCTCATTCTTCCTCTCTCCCTCTCATTCTTCCTCTCTCTCCCTCTCTCTCTTCCTCTCTCCCTCTCTCGCTCGTCCTCTCTCTCCCTCTCTTCCCCTCTCTCCCTCTCTCTCTTGCTCTCTCCCTCTCTCTCTCTCCCTCTCTCTCGCTCGTGCTCTCTCTCCCTCTCATTCTTCCTCTCTTCCCCTCTCTCCCTCTCTCTCGCTCGTCCTCTCTCTCCCTCTCATTCTTCCTCTCTCCCTCTCATTCTCCCTCTCTCTCTTGCTCTCTCCCTCTCTCTCTCTCCCTCTCTCTCTCTCTCCATGTCTCTCGCCCAGCTGAAGTCTTCTCTGCCACAGTCTGAGTCATCGGGGTAAACAGTTGCACTAAGTACTGTACCTAGGATGACTGCTGTGCTCCGCGCTAAACTGCCTGCGTGTGTTTAATGTAATGTAATGTAATAATTCAATGTGTTTAATCCGTCACTGCTGGACTCCTGATGATACTGAATACACACCGCTTTTTACTTTTCATGTTTTTTCATATTTTCTACACGGAGTCAGACACAATTTCGACCCTACGCCGGCCTCATGGTCTACTGCAGGAAGCTGACAGCAGGTGTTTAATGAA